>NC_087202.1:103695735-103748235 GCF_015104395.2 Macrobrachium nipponense | reverse complement strand
TGTGATAAAATCTATGGTCAAATAGAGCCTTGTTTCAACAACGAAAATTAAAATAAATATGCTACATTTTATTAGAAATAATTGTTCAGTATTGTTTAACATGCCCATTATTCATTTTTTACATTTTCATTCTAATAAATAAGCCTGAGATGTCCTATCCTAAAATTCCTGTATCTTTAACTCGACGCGAAACACCTTTTTCAGACCTTTTTAGGCTCTTCCATAGACGTCCCCCCCACTCCCCCCAAAAACAAGAACAATAACAACAACAATTAGTTTGCAGGCTTACTCACAGAGTAAGAGAAAATGTGAGGACGAAGATCAGATGGAAGGGAGTTAAACACAGATAAATGTGGTCGAAATGGCCCTGAAATATTCCCACTTGCGGGCTGGGTGAGGAAAGGGAAAATGAAGAGAGGAGAGGACTTCAAGAAGAGATTATGAAAAATAATTTCGAATGAAGAACGAGAAACAGAATGTAGCATGAGAGGTAAAGAGGTCTTTTGATAGACGAGCTCCATTAATCAAAGGGAGAAACTCATTCCGGAAGAGGTCTCTGAACGATAGTCTGAAGAGGCAAAATAAAATTGTCGTATTTCAACGACATATAATTACTTTTTTACCTGTTTGTACCTACTAAACCGTGTATTATTGTATCAAATAGGCAAGGTGCACCTGTACACAGTAAATGAATGTCTTCTCTAATATCCACTTGCATTCAGTTTTGCAATTCTTTCCAACACAGAACTTTGACAAAAATGAGATTCAACTCCAAGAAACACATTGGGACCGACAGGAAGAGTTCCTGTGGTAGATTCACATCAATCGTGCATTTGATGTCTAGGATAGTGCCTTACGACGCTCCTGATTGGCTGTTGATAAGCCAGTCACAGGGGTGGAAACTCTCGGTCTCTCTCGAGAGTTCACATAGGCAGGATGTATGTTTCACCTCTCATGAAAAACGTATCCCTCAGGAGAGGTGGAACATAGATCCTAACCATGTGAACTCTCGAGAGAGACTGACAGTTTTTAGTCCTGTGATTGGCTTATCAACAGCCAATCAGGAGCGCCTTAAGGGACTGGCGTAGACATCAAATGCACGGTTGATGTGAATCTTCTATAGTAATTAGGATGGCTTATGTGCGGTATGGGCACCTTAACATATCTTGAGTTTAGACCAGTGGATCCCAACCATTTTTTTTTTTTTTGGCCCTGCTCATCTCTTCTAAAATACTGATGCCCCCTGTGGTGATATACTATAATTCTTATATTCACGTGAACGAATCCTAAAAGGGCATTTATTAGCTTGGTTTAAACATCCTCGAATTGGTTCCCTTAAAAATCAAATAACCCCCATATGCCCCACATTCGGAACCACTGATTTAGACTTATTTGTCCATATAATTTTCCTGAGGAATCACAATATTTGTACGAATCATATTATTTAACGCCATCTACATCTAAACCTCGTAGTATATTCATTATTCGTGTTATTCAAGTTATATTACACTAACTTCAACTACATATTTTATCGACATCGACCTTCCTGCAACAAAATCTCCTAGTGGTCTTCTTATCACATACATGAATGTTTTCTGATAAAATACATTATGATCTAATGTTTCGTTATCTTGGTTGATTTAATGGTTCATTGTGAAACTTTTTTCCAACCACAAGTTAGCCTAGAAACGTACAACACTTGCATGAAGTTCTGATGACATTACAACTGATTTTTTATTTTTTTATTGAAATTGGTACCATAGGGGAGACTTTATTTTCAATATTTTTTCATCGCATGGCTTATGAAATGCCTTCTGCAATAACGAAGTTATTTCATTCTCACAGATGAGCTATTCTTTCTTGAATTCTTCTATAATGATTTGGTTACAATAAAGTTCAACATTTACCATAAGTATAAAAAGACAGATGGATGGATACACTGTATTTCGGGCTGTAGTCCCGAGACTGGGGACCACTAACCTTTCATGAACGTGTTAATTCAGAGAGCACCAACCTCTACTTCAGCTGTAAGACTTCTCTGAAAAGTTTTCAAGATTTTGTGAAATTAAATTCTCACGCAATATGTGTCAGGAATGATCTTTAATTATTCTGACGCTACGTTAGGCATCCCCTCTAAAAGCTAAATTGACAGCTGACGTTTATTCTGACAACAAATTCTCAGTAACTGTGTAGCGAGTCGCCTGCAACGTGCATACTCCGTATAATTTTTAAATTTCTCTCTCTCTCTCTCTCTCTCCTCTCTCTCTCTCTCTCTCTCTCAAGCGCACACGCACGCGAACACACACACACGTACTGATTTTGTTTAAACAGTTTTAAGCTTTCAAGTGTCTTTTCTTTGGCCTTTATCCATGGTAATGAAGTAATATATTTCCTACTATTCTTCAAAAGTACCCATATACGTATTCATATACCAAATGAGACAACGTAGGTAATTTTGAAGATAACGGAGAGGTAGAGTCGAAGATTGCATGAACGCACTTGACAAATTTTCAGAAAACGGGGCATATATCTGTCAACCCATTCCACTAAAAAAAATAGCATTAGGTACTTTTTGTAGTTAATGCATATATAATGAATATAATAACGAAAAACTGACCAAAAAATATTCATGCGCCAAGGCAATGAAAGCTTGGAAAAAATAGGAAATGCAAAACCTAAGGGAGAACAGGAAACAAAACAGTACGACCTAATATAAATAATTATCCTTTTAATAAAACTAAAGCCTGTGTGAATTGGGACCAACACTGAGGAAACTGCCTCGGGCTTCCGTACTTCACACTTATGAAATCTTTTTCAAAAAGTGGAATCCTGAACTAGCTATAAATATCTCTACTAAAACCAGTTACAGCCTCACAAAATCAAATGGTGAAAAATTCAACGTGAAAATAAAAATAAGGAAAAAGTGTATGGAGAAAATTGAATAATATGCCAGAGAATTTCAAAAGCTAAGCCAAATTGCCTGATGACTGTAAAAGTTCATCTCTTCTTTCGTGCTTCAAACAAAAAAAATATTCACTCCCTAAAAGTTAACCATATTTCGGTTTACATTCATATTAGGAAATAGAAAGGGAACGAGACAGAACTTTGCTTCATGACAACTTACGAAAAACTGTAGGCTAACTAGCTCTAGAATGCCAGCATTTTACCCTATAACAAGGCAATCGCTAATATTTGGCTGAACGTCTAACTACGGCTTCACCAATTGAATTTGCAGGTGTGAATTATGCCACAGAGCTCGGTAGACACATCGATGATAACTTCCCAACGTAACAACGAAAAACTGAACTAAACAAGATATGAAACCCAATTACGTCTTATCCTTATCAGAACCGGATCTATTTTTCAACCAGCGGCTTCTTACTCGTAAAACTTTACAGCTCAGCTGACTTTTTGTGCACCAACGGACTGGTGGTCTGGCTCTTCGCTTAAGGCAAACCCTAACCTGATATTTCTGGAACATTTCTAGACCAGGAATATCATATCCAATTGTCATACCGAAAGACCATGAACCTGGAACTTCTAAAAAAAAAAGCCTTTGGTCATGGATAATTTCGTTTATTTCACCATGAACTGCAATAGTGCAGAGCTGCGATTGCTGATAAATCTACATTTCGAGAGTATAGTTATGCTCACTGGGGGATTGGGGGATAACCTAGGCACGTGACCCCCCCACCCCCATGAAAAATAATGACAAAATAATAATATTGAAGATTTAGATAATATCAACATAAGTGAGAAATATAAAAATGACAAAAATAAAAAATCTTTTATAAAAATAATAAAATTTTGAGAACAAAATAACAATAATTACAATAACAATAATTAGTTGGGAAAACTCTCTATCGCGAGAGTATAGATAATGTTCTAAGAAGTCCACAATAATAAAAATGTTGCGAGTTCGTGTATAATTTTAAAAACCCTTTATACTGTAAAGGGTTTTTAAAATTAAACTGTAAAGGGTTTTTAAAAATATACACGAACTTGCAACATTTTTATTATTGTGGACCTCTTAGAGCAAAATAACAATAATCTTGATAATACATACACACCACACACACCCACGCAGATATATATATATATATATATATATATATATATATATATATATATATATACACACACATATGTATATTATGTATGTTTGTATATGCAAATTGGTAAGTGCCCCCACCCCCAACCGCAAATGAAATTCTTCTGGATCCGCTAGTGGTTAAACTTCAACGTTCTTATCCAAGTAGGTGTGGGTCTCTGTCTCTCCTTGGGGATTAGTCGTTATAAATATCTGTTCGATAGGAATATTCTTGAAGAGATGTTGAAGAAAATCTGAAAAGGAATACAATGTATTTTTCCTGTCTTTGGGTAATTCTTAAAAATGTGGCAGGCGGAGCTGAAACAGATATAATTTGGGAGAATGTTTTTGAGACTCATCTAGGACGATCTTGAGCCTTTTAATCCAAGACCTTGATCTACAGGTTTCAATTTTTATGACTTGGATGTTTGAGTATAATGTTATACAGCCTATTCATTGATTTATATCTATATATATATTATATATATATATATATATAGATATATATATATATATATGAAAATTAGTAAAACGTTACAGGGCACATTATCTTTCGCTCTTTCGTTAAGTGTCGATAAACAGCTGTTCACATAAAAACCCAAGACGTTTTTGGAACACTTCCTTCGTCCACGTTACATTAGGGGTGGCCAGAATTTTGGACTCAAGAGATCTGCTTTATAGACAAAACTATTTGACGATCTACCATACTACATAATCACATATTATTACGTAGGAAACACATTTTTTCGAATAGCGCCATAGCTACGAATAAACAAAACTGAATAACAACTGCCATAAACTTAATATTATAATATATTATATATATAGATATATATAATTATATATATATAATGTATATATATATATATATAGATATTATATATGCTTGTGTTTTTGTTTGTTTTTATAGGATTGAGGGGGAACGGCGATCGACCAAACAAGAGGCCGCGATCGACTGCTTGGCCACCTCTGCCTTACTTATTAATAGTCAGCTACTCAAGTATACTTTCCCCAATGCATCACAGCATTTAACCAGTAATCCCACCCACTCCTGGTGTCTCTTACCTGGTATCCTAAACAGTCCCTTCCACCAGCATTCACATGAACTCCTTCTAGTCTTGTGTGGCTCTAACTCTTCTCTATCTTCCACATTCAACTTAAACTTTCTTTATCTACACAGGACTGTCTTCAGATAGCATCTGACCATTTGCTCATTAACCTTCCTCTGGCACTGACTTCCTTTATGGAACAACTTCTCATTTACCCTTGCCTTCTTTTTCCTTTTCCTCTGTAATCTTACAGATATCAACATATATCTGCACATCTCTTCTGGCAAGCAGTTGCACCTCAAATACCTTCTTCTTTCATGAAGCGTTTTATTTCTCAATCCCTTCACCTACTGCTTTGATTCCCCCTTTTCACCCTTCCATAATCATAAAAACTCTCTACTGGCTGACACGGATGACCACATCCATGCATTTCGCCTGTATTCTCCCTCTAATTCTGTCTTTTAACCCTCCGCACTTCTCATCATATTTCTGGTTGGCTCCACTCTCATCTATCCGTCTTAAGATAAAAAATATGCATTACACGCATTGTAAACATATCTTCACCCCTTTATCTTCATCACCTTCGCCATCATTCTACTTTGTACTAACACAATCTTACCCAATAATAGTTATGAATACTACTCTTTGGAAACCATGTGTTTCCGAAACGTACAAGAAACACAGAGCGACCAATAACCGTTCTCATATTATAACACACAAACTCCCCCCATATACATATTGGGGAAAGGGACGAAATTAAATGTCAATAGCGCTTAACCACTGACCTGTAAATGAACTACGAGAGGACTCCCGCTTTTCTCAATCTCTTTGTAACCTAAGCGATAACATCAATAAGAACCAGTTAGGTACCAGAGCTGAGAAATTAAAAATATGGCACTTAATTAGGACAGCGTCACCCGAAACTGATGAAGAAGCAGGTGCACACGTATCTTGCTGAGGGGAACCAGAGATACAACAAACTTCCCCTATGACGCTCGGTCACCTAACATTCATGTCACATTAATGGTCTTACGTTAATTGCCAGCAAACATAATCTTACTTCTCGGGTTTAGCCTATAAACCGGATGAACACAGACGGCATAAGTAGTCTTTCATATTGAAGGGAATGGTTTTAAAGACTCATCAAACCGGATCACTTACTAGTTCAGTTCCACACAATATCTGTGAGAAAGTGAAGCCAAATGCCCCCATAAGGGTGGGTTGCCAACTGTTTAAGGTCCAGCAGCTCGCACGGTAATGTTCAAACCAGTTAAAAACAGAAAACGACCTTACATCACATTTGATACAAGCTTAGGTAAAACCCGTATTTCCGATTAAAGTATATCTTTCATACCAGTTGCAAATAACCTGGAAGTAGTTCAACCAGATATGGAAACAAAACTCACACAAGGGTGGTGACGGCTACATAGTTCTTAATAAGGGGTCAAAGGGAGACTACACGTAACACCTAAAAATCTCTTATAGCCTCATACACATGGCACGATCTTTCCGAGATGATGTTACTGAACCAAAAAATAGCATGATATTTTCTGTTTCAGTAAACAAGAGTTTTACTTCTGAAGATCAGCGTCAGCGAAGGCGAATCACTTAATATAAAATGGAAACTCACTCTTCATGGAGAATCTCGATCATAAACACCCACGAAATTCATGTTCATTTCCGCCGGAAACAAATGCAAACCTGGCCGGGCGATAATCCCTATTCTTCATTAATGAAGAAGACGAGACAGATTACCTAAGAGAAGAAAAATGGGCGAGGAAAAGTCTATATCTTCGAAGTCCTTAATCGCATTTTCCTTCATTCGTTCCACTCCCCCCAAAACTGATCCCTTCCGAAAAAACGACCAGCCACGTTAACGAGCTTCAGAGGAATGCATAGAAGAAGGATGATGGCTTATTAAGAAAATGAATCATCTATATACTAGAAGCTGAACGCGCCGAACAGAGACCGCAGGAGTCTGTAAAGAAACGTGGGGGGGAAACCACAAGGATTAGGAAAACTGGAAACTTAGCAACAGCTAACACAAAAGAACCACAACGATATTAAAAGAAATCTGCAATAACTCACCTTAGAGAAAATCATTAAGCCTGACATGGGTCTCGGGCCTTTTTAACAGACTCGATGTCATCAACAGGATGAATTCTCAGATTTCTTAGAACATAATCATTTATGAAAAATACGTCTAGAATAATTATCATGTAGAAGCCATCCGGACAGAGAGAGAGAGAAGAGAGAGAGAGAGAGAGAGAGAGAGAGAGAGAGAGTTCGGGTAGAATAATTACCATGTCGAAGCCATCCCCAGAGAGAGAGAGAGAGAGAGAGAGAGAGAGAGAGAGAGAGAGAGAGAAAGAGAGAGGAGTTCGGGTAGAATAATTACCATGTCGAAGCCATCCCCAGAGAGAGAGAGAGAGAGAGAGCGAGAGAGAGAGAGAGAGAGAGTCGGGTAGAATAATTACCATGTCGAAGCCATCCCACCCGAGAGAGAGAGAGAGAGAGAGAGAGAGAGAGAGAGAGAGAGAGAGAGAGAGTAGACTAATTATCATGTGGAAGCCATCCCCAGAGAGAAAGAGAGTTTTGTAGATCATTGATAATAGCTGAAAAGGGGTTATGAACGAGGTTAACGAGCAATTTGCAACAAAACACCATACCCCACAAAATTTCGACGCTCTAAAAGAAACAAGCGATGAGGGAATTCAAACACAAACTGACTAATTTTATGTCATTGCATAATACTCCCAATCATATTAACAATGCTGCTATTTAATTAAGGATTAATGGTTTTAACATTTTTTGGTGTCTAAACTGAAAAACTATTCTGCACCTTCCGTTCTGCTGAGCACCATACAATTAGCAAAGTTCACATGACACATTACTTGTTAAACAGTAATCATGGCAAGACACAGATTTAGAATATTATTCAATATGCAAAGCTAATATGAAAGATTACTTATATGACTCGTAGGAAACGGTTACAACAACACGAATGGCAAGTCAAATCCTTATTGTTCCTATGGTCCTGTAATACAATCGCCTGCATGCTAATATATATTTTTAAAATTTGCTTTAGTAAAAGGAAAAGAGATCCGGATTATCCTATCAATTACGTTTTTTTGGCCGGTTATTCATTATTGTCTTGTATACCTTTTCTTATACTCAATTTCGTAACCTGGTACAACTCAGAATCAGTTTTCCCTTAAGAAAAGGTAAAGTAGACCCGATACCCTTTACCCAGTGGCTACACACAGCGGTTGTAAACTTCCTGTAACAAAGGTATCATAAACCTGACAAGGCTAAAATGCTACCATGAAGATTTACGGATCGAGGCTTATCCGAAAAATACGGCACACTTAGTACATTGCATAACAAAACCCATGAAACAATACAAAATATGGAATGAACGACGACACAAAAAAGAAGGAACAGCCATAAAAGTCAGTTTGGTAAATGACTCCAGCCAACGCTTTTCAAAACAGTTTTCCCTTTTCTCTCAGTGACCTTTCCGAATATCGCGGAGTTTCACAAAAGCCCTGTTTTTGCCCGCCTAGTCTTCCCCTGCAGTGACAAATACTTTCTCAGAGGACTCCCGTTCCACGCCCTTCCTTCTTTTGACCTTTTTATACCCAGGACTTTCACTTCATCTTTTTTCTCAGGAAAAAAGAATAAAAGAAACCTGAAAAATGTCAAAACCGTGGCAAATTCATCCACTGTGCACATGCATATGTATTGTATATATAAAGCCAATAAATCTAAAAGTCAATCGAATCTAAAAAAAAAAAAAAAAAAAGCTTTCAAGGGTCCTACAAAAACAGGTGTCAATAGACAGAGATGAAGAAACAAAGCAAATACTAACGTCTACTACAGGAAGCTACCGAGGGAGTTGGAGATCATATCAGTTGTATCCTCTGACACGTTTGCAAACTTTGCTGTACTGACTCCCTATTTACAAGTTTCGGCCGTATCAATCAGGGTATGAAATGACTTGGATATCGTGCGCGTAAAGGAAAAAAAAAATTCAAAGATAGATCCAGTTTGGAGGTACATTACAAATTCTCTTAATTATTGGCACACAACTACTCGTACGTCTATCCTCACGTTAGCATCTACTAAAAGCAAAATCTAACGGTAAGATTATCCTTACATTAGCATCTACTAAAGGCAATATCTAACAATAAGAAAAAAACTTAAGTATATCTTAGTTTTACCAGACCACTGAGCTGATTAACAGCTCTCCTAGGGCTGGCCCGAAGGATTAGATATTTTTGCGTGGCTAGGAACCAATTGGTCACCTAGCAACGGGACCTACAGCTTATTGTGGGATCCGAACCACACTATATCGAGAAATAAATTTCTATCACCAGAAATAAATTCCTCTGATTCTGCGTTGGCCGAGCCGGATTCGAACTTCGGACCACCGGATTGGCAGCCAAGCGCGAAAACCACACGTCCAGCGAGGAACTTCTAACAATAGGAGATTATCATAAATGGTCAGATGATGAAATTCCTTTCCTTACTAGTAATGTCATTGGAGTAGAACAGACTATAACCGTCCACTTTAGAGAGTAAGACTGCAATTCTCTGTAGCCCAATCAAGCTAACGTCACGAGTCGTCATGGGTTCTCAAAACCACCCACGAAAGAGACCGAGGCATGACTCTCTCTCTCTCTCTCTCTCTCTCTCTCTCTCTCTCTCTCTCCCTCGCCTCTATCTCACTCTCTCTCTCTCTCTCTCTCTCTCTCTCTCTCTCTCTCTCTCTCTCTCTCTCATATCTTCAATGAGTTACAAACGGTAAAATAAACAAAGTTAGGTGGCAATCAGCCGAAGATCTCTTTGGGTCCCCTTCTCTATCTGGAGGTTGGTCCCAAACACGAAGTTACAAGGGCGTACCTTAGCCCTAACTACGGTACGGCCAGAAAATAATGTTCCCCTACTTCTGGCAGTGTATTCATTCGCACAATTGTAAATATATATCATTATATTTATAAAATGGATATATATTTATGTATACACATACACACGCGCGCGCGCACACAGGCATATTATTGTGGTTGCACAGGTATGAGTTCGACATGTCAGATTGACAAAGATAATGCCATGTCAATTAACAGTTTCTGCCTTTGACCTGAAAACATGCACCGATAGCTATGGCAAACACTAGAAATTGTAAACGACTCCATGTGACAGCTTTTATTTACGACTGGTTGGAACAGCCTATCAATGCATCCAACTTATGTTGCTAGTGACACTGCAACAAACGAAATTCAAGAAACCAGTATTGTCACGTAGATGGCGGGCATTACCAAATTCTCGTAGAATAACCTCAAATTAGAGGAGGGAAAAATATCCACTGTGCAAATCACTCCCCAGAAAAAACAAGGCGTGATCAGACCTCTACTTACTCGGGCACGTGCTAAAAACTATGGTCAAATAGCGTGTTGTTTCACCAACGAAAATTAAAATAAATATGCTATAAGTTATTAGAAATAATTGTTCTGTACGGTTTAACATGCTCATTAATTATTTTTTACATTTTCATTCTCATAAATAAATCATAAATATCCTATCCTAAAATTAATGTCTTTAACTCGACGCCAAACACATTTTTCAGACATTTTTAGGTTTTTCCATAGGACTTTCCTACTCCCCAACAAGAACAACAACGACGTAGTTTGTAGACTTACTGCCCGAGTAAGGGGGAAAAAATCGTTTATATAATCTGGTGCGAAAAATGGATACATAAGAGTTTTCTTTGCCCTAGAGGTGAGAACGGAAGCCCATCTGTCGCTGGGAAAACCTCAGACATGCTTTGGACCCTCAATCTATGGGTTTCAAGGTCGTGTGTTGAGAAAGTAGTTACAAAGCATATAGGCTAATTTGTTTGTTTTTAAAACGAAATACAAAAAATCAGCCACAATATCTATGTAAAAAAATTAAAACATTACTTGTATATTCACTTGAAAAAAAATAACAAAAAGTTCTTCCAGTGGATGTGATTCACTAAACAATGACTTATCCTTTTCTTATATACATAAAGAATGCCCTTTTCTCATTAGATTATTATCACTAATCACACGGAAAGTATTCTAAATAAGTGACAAGGAAAAACATTCCTTCCATGAAAACTTTAGGAAACATTAGGCAATTTCAAATTTACTCTTGTTTACTAGGAGGCAGAGTCAAGGGGGAATCTACAGTTTGAATAAAACAATGAAGCAGGATCATCAACACATTTATATATAAGAATTGTTTGTCGAGTTGTCTATGCACCTTTGGCCTAATGTGGGTAATTGCCTATCCCCTACTATAGAAAATGCATACCTATTTTCCAAACAACTTACACAATCCAAATTGAATAAGGATGAATTTCAAAACATGCATAGAATAAATAATTTATGATAATATCGTATTCATAAAACGTTATGAACACAATGCATTAACGTTAATCACAATCGTAATCATTACGATTACTATCGGTGTACTTTCACAGACCTTTCTATCTCGCTTAGTTGAAAACATTAATTTTAATAAAAACCTTGAAAGTATAATACCAACATCCTTTCATTTATTAATACATCTATAAAATGTCCCGGTACAACGAAAAATACGGCTGAAAATGGACGTGGAGGCGGGAAATTCCTTAAACATGCCTACCATGATACGTAGTTGTGTCGTGTAGGGTGGTTGTATGTGGCAACATGAGGTTTCTAGATCGTAATCTTATTGGCTTTTGTCCAAAAGGCTTTGGGGTGTCTGTCGCAGAACTTTCTTTGAGTGATCGTCCAAGGCTGGCATACACAGGATTGTGTCCCCACAGCGTAAGTTTTAATTAAACAATAGAAACTTATAAGATAAAGATAATACATAAGAAAGAGATTATATGACATAGAAATAGGAAATAAGGGCCATTTGTGACCAACTCTTGTATCCCAAATTTCCCTACGGTATATCGAACATGTGTCAAGTTAACGAAGCCTTACAAGAACGCCTTCAACTATGTTTTCAACTCCAAAACCATATCATTTTTACTGCAGAAGAGGGTCTCATTCCAAATGTCGTTCAACCACAAACAAAAACTTCTCAGAAACGATCGATGAAAATGTCTTTTCATTTCGGTAACGCGAAGAGCACAGAAAGCTCTAATCTGTCAGCCTCAAAATAAAGAAAAACTAGCCTTAATATATCGTAACTTCAATTGCTTGCTTCTAGTCAATGACCGCTATCTCGACAGCTAAATAACTGTAATAGACGCATCACGCAGCAGAAACCACAGCAGAGGTTGCAAACTAACTAGCTGTCATAGACAAGCGAAGTTGACCGTAAAGATTTTAACAACGTATGCTGAACACTTTATTCACATTTTCTCTTAACACAAAAGAAGATGATGAATAAGCTAACGAGATATTGGTATAAAAAAATGCAAATCAATAGCAAACAAATCAGTAGATATTTAATTTTGAAAAATCGTACAAAGATAACTATAAATAAGCTTGAAATAAAAAAAAGTGTAAAATATGAAAAAAAGAGACCGGGACGCAAACATGTCAAATGTTTAGCCCCTATCCCTCAAAAAAAAAAAAAATAAATAAAAAAAATAAAAATAAAAAAAAAACCGTAAAACAAATACTGGCGGGAAAAACCTGCTGGATTAAAGGGCAAATGGCATTGCAAACAACCCTAATAAAAAAAGCTATATAAATAAACTTGAAAGGGTTATTTTGAAAAAAAAAAACATATAAAATAAAACACCGACAGATGCAGTAAGTGTTGCAACATCAGCATTTGAGTAACGCTTTACAACTACCCGGGGTCACGCTTCCTTCGATCATGCTAACAACAGCGATCCGTCTTTTATCCAGACTGATTTTTTATTTTCTTTATAGAGAAAAGGGGGGGGGGGGGGAGTGTTTGCGGAGAAGCGTTCAGATTATTTGTTTCGTTAGCATCTATTTTTCCGTATTCCTTTCGGCCATACACAATAGAACTCTATCTTAGATTACGTATTTTTCTTGCGTTCCATCTGTCAATAATTTCTTAAGCAGTGATTTTGATCGCTGAATAACGAGCCTAATTAAATTTCAAAAAGTCAATCACATTAAAACATGTAATAGACCACAAAATGGTGCTTTAAATATTTAGAAAGCCCACAGGAGGAAGTACTAAATCAATCCATGGCAGAGGATAAATATTCCTCACTCAAGGCTGCCTTTGAAAAGAAGTTTGATCATTCTCAGACCAATGACCAACACCGAGTACCCAACTTCAAAGTTTGTCACAACAGGACAAGTCATGACGTCCTTGAGGGAGACTACCTTCAGACAAAACTGAGTTATTACCGATAGTCCCCCATAACAGCACCCTAGCCAGTTTGCCACCACTTTACCTTACCTCATCAGGTAATGGGGAAATGTGCGTGTGTATGCGTGACGCAGAGAGAGAGAGAGAGAGAGAGATAGGTGGTCTGTGTATTCCGATGTACGAGGTACCGGTAAGCCTTCTTTACTGCTACTTCCACGCACGCACGCTCAAACACAAATACAGTCCTTATTTATGTAGAACAAAACTGCTTGGGAGAGACAAACGTGTCTCGATGCTAAAGACGTGACCACACAAAAGAACAGAATTGGCCAATACATCTGAGTAGTTACACGTTTCGACAACAGATGTTACAGAGGTCTCGCGTGGAGCCATTGCTTAAGAAACCAGGCGCCGTGATGCACAAGAGCGAACCTCTTCATTATGAACATTGCAAGCATCTATTAACCGAGAACGTCATTCAACGCCGCTGATCAAAGTGCTTACTTAAGATGGTTTACTTACAATGTTAAACTCCGCACGAATTTTTCAGGACGAAAAATTTATGTACAGTTTAATATTTTTCCAAGTGCACTAACTTACGTAAACTATCCAATCAGATATATATCAGTTGCGCTGACCCCCATAGAGAATATGCAATTTAGGCCAAAGTCCAAACGCTGGAACCTATGTGGTTATTCAACGCCAAAAGGAAAACTGAGAGTGAGAGATTTAAAAGGCGTAACAGGAGGAAAAACTCGCGGTTGGAAGAAGAGGGTGAAAAGTAAGATGGAAGAAAGAATATGAATGGAGGCTCAGCAAAAGGAATGGAAGGGGTTGCAGCCGAAAGGACGCTGCTTTTTGCGGTGTACCTTGAGTAAAGCCTACAGTGCACCGCATGCGCTGATAGCACTAGACCCCTACGGGAGAAATGACTAAAGCCAAAGACACGTACAACCTGACAACTAATGAATCAAGGTTGAATCCCTGTACAGGAAAAATCGACAATATTAGATGTTTCATTAACATACACAAAAACGCTTCCGCATTGCGCCAACCCCACTACAGAGGCTGTAAAAATAAACCCTGTACTGAAGCACGGTCACTCATCTTAAACAACGAGACTCTTCAAACGCTTCCTCGGTGCCTCCTCCGAACATTTTAAATATTACTCAGTTTTCACCAAACAACCATCTTTCATTCATTTCAAATGAAAAAACCTGTTCCAAAGACACCAACTTTCGCAGTACATATTGGTCATATTCCAATATGTTTGCAATTTACTAATGCGAAGCAAACATTTATTCCAAAAACCACCTTCCATCTATGTGCTATTAGAATAAAACATTCACTTCTATAAATTAGAGTTAGCTTAACACATCACCGTTTTCATCCATAAAAACTACATTTTTCTTCCAGACGTGATATCCTGATAACTCTCTTATTTCAATTTATTGTTTCTCACTTATTCTTACCATTATCTGTCACCCTTGCTCTAAAATGACTGTGAATCAACTCTTTCCATATGTCTCACACACACACACATATACATATACATACTCAATGCAAACATTTGCCTTAGTAACAGAATGAATCTTACTGATGCTACTGAAATAATACGTAATGTATTTCTCACCAACTCCAACATCAAATGATGTAAAGGGCCTCTGTGGAATTCAGCCACTCGTCTTTCCGGTGCTCTGTCATACACAAATCTCCAGACTCCTTTCTCATAGTTCCCACCAAAGTAGGTCTGAAGGATCTTCCAACATTTCTAGTGGCCACAGGAGTCCAGTTGATACTATCATGTCCTTCTCCCAGAGGTTGTGGGAAGGTTATGCCCAAACCATCTCCACTCGGTAACCTACATAGGGAACTTCCGAAATTTTGAATATGATATAATTTCCAACTCTACCATGTCCTCTTACTAATAATACACTCCTTGAAGCTTTATTCTTAAGCTGGCAACACATTTCTTTTTATATAGTTTCATTGGTATGCTATAATTTATGTCTGTTTAGCAATATACATCGCACTAGACGTATTGTACGGAAGTATACGACTTTCTTATGCAATTTAAAATCCTAATTAGCATAAACATTGTTTGCTTTCCCTTTTTAATCCCTAACTAAACTACAACCAAGAAAACCTGTACTGGATACAGTACTCCTATTATTTAAAAGATTCAACCTCACTAATTATTCTCCATTATGTGCATACTCTGTCCCATGACTTGATTTATTCAGTTATTGAGTCTTACCTCACTATACTGTATATACGTGATGCACTCCATTAAGCTATTTTTGTCACCTCCCTATACTGTACATAATATGTGAAGTATTCCATTAAGCTTTTTTTGTCAATCTTGTGGTGTTTGGCTGATTACTACATATTCATCTGTTAAGTGTGCGTAGTTATTTTTATCTGAACCTTCTCTCACAATTATCCTTTTTGCATTTACTCCACTTTCACGATACAGTAAGGGAGAGAAAGAGAAGTTTCGTTTTAGATGCTCCATTGTTTTCAGATTCCAACGAAAAAGATTTGCAGAGTGGAAAAAAAATAACTAAAATAAATATGTGAGCATACTATGTCATTTAACAAATAGGTATACATATAAAAATTTAATATATATATATATATATATATATATATCTATGTGTGTGTGTGTGTGTGTGAGCACTTATATGCAGGCACATAATTAATTATATAAAAATGGTAAGGGTCCTTGCATTTTCTGATTTTCAGTCTTAAGCTACAGAATCAGAGAAAAATTAATAAAAAACACTCAAATACCTTGTTTTCTTTAGTAATTATCGTTTCAAAATTTTTACAAATCAGTCTTAAAATTCCGTTAGTAAAGTGAACTCAACATATCCATATTCTAGAACAAAATCTGGACCTCCAAGTTTTACAACTCGGTACTGACAATGCAATCGGAGCTGCGCGCTGTTAAAAGCTCACTCTTGATGGAGGAAGATCTTTTCCATTTCCTTTTTACAACTTGTAGCTTCGCCTTCCGTGGAGAGAGAGAGAGAGAGAGAGAGAGAGAGAGAGAGACGAGAGAGAGAGAGAGAGACAGAGAGAGCAGAGAGAGAGACAGAGACAGAGACAGAGAGAGAAGGAGAATAATTATGCAACTACTCTATTATGCATGTGGACACATAATAATAATAATAATAATAATAATAATAATAATAATAATAATAATAATAATAATAATAATAATAATAATAATAATAATAATAATAATAATTCCACAAGTATGTCCTCGTTTCTAATCAGAAGCAAATATTCAGCTGCTCATTTATACATGTCAATTTTCGACAGAAATTTTTAGTCTAAACCATACAGACGAGCGAACTGTGCAATTTTCAGAGAACTCTCCAGTTTTGTAACAATTAATATATTAATACATCAGCAAGACTACGGAAATAATCTCTTAAGATTTTTTCCTCATGCAATTGAGACGTTAGCCACTGATAATATCACTATGAAAGGACTATATCAGCTTTTACATGTGGAAACTTCGGCATAGTTTAATTTTTAATATACAAACATGTACTGAAATCGTGGACTAAGTAATGGTGTTCAAAATTCTATGCAGATGAAAGACTTATGCCAACCTCGACACCATTGTAAATCTCTAGCATGATAGCCAAGGATTAATAAATTACCTCAAAATTATCTGGCACTTGCAAATGTCAGTAACTAAAGAGCTTCCTAAACATATGAAAGTGCACAGAATTATATACGTATAAGCAACATGGTAAAGAATCCTTCTATACTGAAGAGAAAACAAAAACAATACACATTTTTCGACCAGCGTAAACACAAAAAGTTTATCAAATTTAGCTCGATAAAAGAGAAAAATGCTTAGTCATAAAATTTCCAGGGTACAATAAATTATGAGACCCCCGACACAAAAAGAGCAAATAAAACTAACGAGAAAAGTTGCCCGCATCATAATGGGCATTGCAATATGATTTAACGTTGTCTACCCTAGAACACAGCTAAAATCACGTCACCATTTACTTGTTCATAGAAAACGAAAATATAACCTTACACTATGCTATTTTATGCCAAGTAGCGCCCACGACTACTAAAAACTGATAATCATTTATTATCTTAATGCGTAACAAAGACTAGTAAAGCCACAGATTTAAAATTCATGGTTTACTAAAAAATTGGATAAAAAAAAATTAAATTAATACAGCATACTCAGTTCCTTCGCTTGGCTTACGAATGAAAGTTTTTTCTTCTTTTTTTTCTACACGTGGGTTACTAGTTTGGAAGGATTACCTTTTGAAAGAGCGTATGTTAGGCTAAGTAACAGGCAATTTAGAGGCCAAGAGGTCTTAGCACTTTTATGTAACCCTTGCTTTATTTGTGAAATTATGACAAGTCAAAAAAGTCCTATACGTCACTCTTAATTTGATATGAGGACCGTGAATTCTCCATTCTAAAAAAAAAAAAAAAAAAAAAAAAAAAAAAAAAGAAGCAAAAAAACCATGCTGTAACACAAATGGTGAGAGATGACTTATACGTAAAGAATCATATGATAAAAATTTCAAATGATGTTCACTTTTTTTTCACTAAATCTGACCAATACTGTGCTATTCTACAGTAGAATGAGTTTATTAGAAATTCCAGGTAGCAAAATGCAGTAAAAAAAAGGCCTCAAAAATAATATTTGCACAGTATATATATATATATATATATATATATATATATATATATATATATATATGTGTGTGTGTGTATATATATATGTATATATATATATATATATATATACAATATATATATGATATATATATATATATATATATATATATATATATATATATATATATACATATAAAAATATATGTATATATATATATATATATATATATTATATATATATATATATATGTGTGTGTGTGTGTGTGTGTGTGTGTGTGTGTGTGTGAAATTGTAATAGCCACAATGCCCTCTTAACTTCTCAGATTCTTTGCTCTCTTTTTTTTGGATACGCTTGTCACTGCAAAGTCTTGAGCTCCAACTTCAAAGAAATTTGAAACAATCATGACATCCGGTAGCGGAAACGAACCCGCGATACCATAATCACGCCGAGGTCACCTTGCCGACCTGACTCAAGGCCTTGTAGTGACAAGCGTAACCAAAAAAGAGCAAAGAATCTGAGAAGTTAAGAGGGGCATTGTGGCTATTACAATTTCAGATTACAGCGGTAAAACATGACCAGTAGATTCTAAATATATATACATATATATATATATATATATATATATATATATATATGTGTGTGTGTGTGTGTGTGTGTGTGTGTGTGTGTGCGCGCGTATGTATGTATTATATTCTTAAAGTATCCCAAATATCAACAATTTTACATAGAAAGAGATACACTAGTGAAAGAATTATATACAAAAATACTTTACACAGGCACACAGCGAAAAATTATTCATTAGAAACAGCCATTTCTATGTGGATAATAACTGGGAAAATGTTACTAATGAAGTATACAACACACATCGAAACAATTAATTTGTTTAAAGTCACTCTGTATACCTAAAATTAATGAACTTGTAACCGTTATTTTCAAATATCAAAAACATTCATAATGTCAAATACTACGCACCTTTACATTAAGACAACGATTTTAGCACTACACGATATAAAATAAATCTTATATTTACGATGAAGAGCCATACAAGAATATTAATATTTTTTTTCTTGGTTTTCACTTTTCTAGTTTTTGTATCGAAATGGAGTTTTATTTACATTGTTTAATATCATTAACACACATCACCTGGGGCACCCATCACTTGGAGGGACTATTCACTGAACACTCTTCCTGGCCTGCATCACTGAATGTAATCTCAACCCAATTCCAGACCTCCTTCAGTGATGAAATTTCAACAAATATTGAACATTTTGAACCTAATGCACACAATGTCTTCAAGAAGAAGTGTGTTTAGATCGAAGTCATGCAATGAGAGCTAAAACTATAAAGAAAAATCATAATATCCATTAACGATCTATCGTCTCAATTTTCATAACCCTTGAAATTTGAACAGATCTGTCAGGGGTTTACAACATTCAAATCTTGCTCCACCATTCAATAGTTGAACAAGCCGTACAGTATCTAAAACTACTAAAAACGTGAAATTTTTTTTTTTTTTATCAATAAAGGGCAGTGTTTGCATGACTACGACTACATGCAAAATCTATTATAAGTTTAAGCAATATAATTTCACTTTCACTCTAAAAATTATTTTGATTCCGTTCATTGGTCTAAATTTACTATTTACACAGGGATTGAAATTTGGCTTCTAAATTCTACAATGTAAGCCAAAATACACGAATAGTATAGTAGATTTACATCATCCGTGCATCTGATGTCTAGGCCAGTCCCTTACGACGCTCCTGGTTGGCTGTTGATAAGCATGAGGGATACTTTTGAAAGACATATTCCTCAGCAGAGGTGGAACATACATCCTGCCTATGTGAACTCTCTCGAGAGACTGAGAGTTTCCACCCCCTGTCATTGGCTTATCAACAGCCAATCAGGAGCGTCGTAAGGGACTGGTCTAAACATCAGATGCACAGTTGATGTGAATCTACTATAGCTAAGATTCATTTGCGAATGGTTTCTAGATTTGAGTGAAACTGACTCTGAAATGTGTCCAAGAAAAATTATATTATACAGTACACGAACACAAAGCCAGGAGCATACAGTTCCTTAGGCACAAGACTCGCTTTTTTTTCTACATTCAATCAACAATTTCTTATCAAGGAAAACGTTTCCACAGTGGTTGGCTCCAGGTGAAAAGAAGATGCCAGTCCCTGACACATTCGCACTTTCAGTGCTATATGAAGGATGAAGTAAGGCATGAACACTGCTTTATTTTCCCATAAAGGATTCTCATAAGAACAACTTCCACTATCTTGGACGTTCTCTGCACCTCAAAGGAGTTAGGGTCATCCCCTTCAGACTTCCGAATTATGCGGTATTTTGAGAAATCTCTTCTTTTCCTTTTTTTCAGCACAATAGTACCTCATCAAAGTTCTCTAATCCAAGTATGCAACTAAGCTAATCCTCAAGCACTCACTCACACTAGTAAAAGCAATTCGGCGTCTTCTTCCAAGCTGAATTTCGTTCAGTTTCCAATGGACGCCGACGCAGTCAGAACACACAAGGCAAACTTTCTGTACTTACCTCTCTGTCATTTCCGGGGAAGTTTTCCTCAGGTGGCAGCTCAGGCAGGTGTGAGAATTTTCTATCGTAGCAGCATCGATGGAGCTGTCTGTCTAGGAACCTAAAATTATCGTAGGTACGACGGAGTACCCAAGAACGACCCAGTGATGCCACCTGTACCAGATGGGATCGATTTTCCGAATCTTCACAGGCGTAACCCGTGCCCGCGCTCAGAGGTTTTAGCTCTTCGTGTACTAGTGATATCTGCAAAGAAAAAAAGGACAAAGATTCAGTGCTTTCATATTTACATAGAACCTAAAAGATTAAAAGATAAAAATGCTAAGAACGACAGTACAAAGAAAGCAAAACTAGTATGAATTGAATACGGAATTTAAGCCAAAGGCCTTGGCAAGCACTGGGGCCTATGAGGTCGCTCAGCGCTGAAACGGAAATTAAAGCAAAAGTTGTAACAGGAGGAAAACCTCGCATTTGTACTATGAATCAATTGTTAGGAGAGAGTGGAAAGTAAGACGGAAGAAAGAGAACATGAAAGGAGGTACAGTAAAAGGAACGAAAGGGTTCATAAAAAGGGCAACATGAATTATAACTAAATGTAAACCCGCGAAACGCCTAAAAATCACCCCATTTGGACCCGGACCTATAACTACACGACAATTTGGCAGTAAGTTTTACCAAAACGGTTTTCCAAAGTTTATGTACGGAAGGGGAGGGGGGGGGGGGGGGGGGGGGGGGGGGGCTAATTTGGCCTTTCTTGTTAACCGGGTTTCTTTTTGAAGCAAACATATCCTTCAATTCAAAAAATGTCTCAATAACACATTCAGCAGAAACAAGTTGTTTGATATTAAATTTTGGTATTTTGTTTTATCTCTCAAAGAATGACAAAGACATCTGGAATCGAATTGCCATGAAAAATAATTAAATCTCATGATATTCCATAAAAAAACTGATATGAAATAATAATAATAATAATAATAATAATAATAATAATAATAATAATAATAAGAAGAAGAAGAAGAAGAAGAAGAAAAATACACCAATAATAATAATAATAATAATAATAATAATAATAATAATAATAATAAGAAAGAAGAAGAAGAAGAAGGAGAAAATACATCAGTTTCCTGATAAATGTGCCCAACTCCTAGCATGAATTATGAACCTCTCCAGTACCTAAGATATCTCGTGACTTTCCCGTTCAAGGGTAAGGTACGAGAATTATATGTCGGCTAAAAGCCCAATATCCAAGTTCCGCTCTTCCTACGTGTGACTCTAGCAGCATATGATTAAAGATCAATTAACAACTACCTTCAGTTAATTACAGAACATATCCTGTAATCAAGAGCTGCCCATTAAATATAATTAAGGTGCGCCCGAGTTCCAGCCACTGAAGCAACAAGGGAAGAAAAAAGTCTTCAAACATTATACATACATACATACTATATATATATATATATATATATATATATATATATATATATATATATATAAAATAATATAATGTAGAGTTTAGGCTAGAGGCCAAGTGCTGGTACCTAAGAGGTCATTTAGCGTTGAAAGGGAAACTGACAGTAAAAAGCTTGAAAGGTGTAACAGGAGGAAAACCTCAAAGCAGTTACACTATGAATCAACTGTTAGGAGAGGGTGGAAAGTAATATGGAAGAAAGACCATATGAAGTGAGGTACAGTAAAAGGAATGAAGAAGCTTTCTGCTAGGGGCCGAAGGGAAGCTGCAAAGACCCTTGAATAATGCCTGCAGTACACCACGTGAGGTGCACTGACGGCACTACCCCCGTAAGGGAATTAAGCACTGGGGAACATGACTTAACTATCTTCAGCTTGAAATCTTTCCAGCTGACAAACAAATGACGCTATGGCCGCCACATTAAATATCCCATGATAACAGTACTATGATAAAATGACATATATACTTCTGCCGCATTAAAATCCCTAAAATAACCTGCATGCGGCCTTTACGGCGAAACTGAAATTCCTCGAACCAATAAATGCTGTGGAGTGAAACTCGGTCCAAAATAGCACACACAGACAGCCGACGAGTTTCGCAAGCACCATTTTATTGCTGCTTCAATTGCCAACACGCGAACTAAGGCACAGATCTGGGCGTTTCCGCTTGCAAATTCTGAATGCGATTTCCATCGGTGAAATACAGAAAACACAGAAGTAAATAAAAAAAATAAATACCAGTTAACCTATTTCAAACGGTAAAGAATATACAAGTAATAAAAGTGGAAGAACATTGATGGTCAGGCAAAAAAGCATGAGAGAGAGAGAGAGAGAGAGACGAGAGAGAGAGAGAGAGAGAGAGAGAGAGAGAGAGAGAGAGAGAGAGAGAGAGAGAAATTCGGCACTGGTGTAAAATGGAAAAAACTATATTAAATGGGAGCTTTAATATTAATCTAAATCAAACTGCTCTTAAAACAAAACGCCTTCTCTTGAAAGCGAAGTCAAACCTCATACTGAAAAATAGAGCAGTACTGGACGTAAATATGGGATCCTTTCCATGTACTAAAACTACCACGGAAAAATCGTTGGACGAACAACACCTACGACAGTCCATTTAGAAATTGATAAATCAAGGCCAAAATAGGATCTGGAGCATACTCAAGATGGCAAAATAATTTTTTTCATTGGAGGAAAAATATATGACAATGTGATTCAATGACTATGCACGGGCAAAAGGTGGCCCTTCGAAGTCAATCAAGAGCATGTATGTATATATATTATATATAAATATTTAAATTATATTATTAATATTAATGATACAATATTAAATAATTATATACTATAAAACACATTGCATAAAATGACAGAAACACGTGATGAATATATGCAGGTGTACCACAGGGAGAACCCCAACCAAAGCTGGGTATAAAATCATAAACTGTTTCCCTTTTGTCTTAAAAAGAAATCCAGTGCATACATATTAACACTTACACACACATTATATATACATATATATATATATATATATATATATATTAAATATATATATATAATAATATATATATATATAGCCAGGAAACCTCCTGGTCTGAGAGACCCGGGGTGTACCTAGGCGTGTGTATTTCATAAAAAGTTTTTCTAAGATGTCTGGAAAACCCCTGTACTTCCTGGTAGCTTCCTACTTTTTGGTGTCCATGTAAGGTGTAGGTGGGTTACTTTGTTTTCTCTATTTGTTTTCTCTCTACAAAGCACAAAAACTGGAGTTGGGTCTGTTATACCCAGGTGTACCTGATAAAGTGAATAGGTATTTGTGTGTGTTGTGTGCAGGTTGTTTGTATGTTGTATGGGGGATTTGGCCCTTGCACCATGATATTTAGTGTTAAGGTTAATAATGAAACAAGTATAATTAGTTAATTTTACATTTATTACTGCATACTGAAATTTTTTAAAAAATATGTAGTATTTCATAAAAATTTTCTTTGAAAAAATCTAGCTATAGATAGTTTTTCATTACACCCCTAAAACTGCATTGCATTGTTGTTATAGACCCATACTAACTGTAGAAACTAAAGGAATTCATTAAATGTACCACCTTTTGCATATACAGAATTTTTTTTTGATATTATACGGTCTTTGACAGACCCAGGTGTTCCTCTGGCGTATGTAAAGATTAGGTGTTCCTGGCTAGGGTTAAAATAAATAAATAAATAAATAAATAAATAAATAAATAAATAAAATAAATAAATATATATATATATATATATATATATATATATATATATATATATATATGATGGCAAGACCCATAAAGAAAAAAATTTAATTATTTCGTCAGGTTCTAGCTTGGCCCAGAATGGTTATCTCTGAAAAGTGATCCCACAAGATATGGTCGATCTTATCTGGTTGCCGTGACCCTTGTGGCCGATATATAAAGTCTGTCTAATTAATTAAAACAGCCTCTAGAATCTAACCTTTCAAACGTCACAAACTCTTAAAATATTCGCGATGTATCCCTTCTTATATCGTAGCTGGAGCTGCTCACACGATAAAAATGGCAGAATTTTGATGAGTGTATCTTATCGAAAGCGGAGTTAGGTTTTTCTCAATAAAATTATTATCATCTTTATTTTTCATGAAAAAGACGTAAGATTTATTTTATCTCTTCTTACTGCATTTCCCTTTACTTCCTCTTGCTTCTTCCTGATGAACACCATATTCTTTGGAAGCTTAAATTTCAAGTCAATGACCCTTTGGGGCCTTGTTCCAAACGAATAGGTTTCATCTACTAAATAATAATAATAATAAAAATAAAAATGAAAGGGCAAACGTTCGTGGCCGAAGATTATACCATTTCTGAGTAACTGACAGCAAAAAGACCGTTTCTCTCCTAATTTTCCTTCATCCTCTTGATGCTTTCCTGGTCAGGGATTTTCGTTTTATTATATTAATATTTCCTCGGGCCTCAAAGGAAAAAAAAAAAAGTCTGATTCACTTTATAAAAAAATTTTATCAATCCCGTGGTCCGATTATCCGAGGAGAGGCTTTTCCTATCGAATGGATCTAATTTCCGTTTCCTTTTATTCAGGGTATTAAGTCCTACCTAACCTACCTTTTTATTCGGGGTATTAAGTCCTACCTAACCTACCTATCTTGAAAACTACACAAAACCCCAGATCGGATTCTGAAAAGTCAGTACGCTATCCACATACTTCATTCGAACCTTGATTAATCGGGGTCATTTTTACTGTTTCAAAATTCTCCATTTATGTATTTGCTCAAATTAGGCTAAGTGGACTTACCATGCTACAAACAAATAAATTAAATAAGAGATATTACTGGAAATTCATAGTTCCACTAGCTTTAACGTTTTTCTATTTTTTTTAAAGACTAGCCGGGAAGTGGTCAAAACATGGTGCCAACGTGATGGATAAAAACGATAATAAAATCCTTTACGTACCTTGTTAAACATCCAGTCTATATCTACACTCGCTCAATTTTACTCTGTGAGGGGGAGATATTTGTACTACTGAATTTCATAAAGAATTCTTCGGAATGTTTTATGGAGCAGGATAAAAAGAATAGTACTCTATAACTTAGCGACTTTGGCTCTCGCTGGCCAAATTATTCCTCCTACAATCATTTACCATATTACCCAATCTTTGTTTGTACGTTGGAAAGCAACTCAAAGAGAATAAATATTTGAATGACTCCATTAGGCAAACACACCAAGACAAACTTCTCAAAAACAGAAGCTCTGCAGTAGATGCGTCGAGTTCTTTCTTGATTAGCAAATGTGTTCCTCTTGCTGATCATTTAAGCCATTTAAATTAAGCTGCCTACCAATATCTTGCCACAAATATGGTGCTTCTATGCTAAATAATTTTAGTGTTAAGAAAACTTTTAATACGCGTAAATGTTGGAAAACTTGCAAAGCACTAGTCTTCCAAAAATAGCTAATTTGTAGATAGAAAGCTACTCCAAAAACTCCGCACCAGATACTCTCTTGTAACATTAAAATGTGCTATGCTCAAAGCCATTTATATTTTCAACATCAAGAGAATAAAAGTGTTAAACGTTCATCAGACCACACACATTTATGGAGTTGCAGACTTCGACGTCGAACATTTCTTTCCTCATCCCAGCTACTAAGGCCTTTCAATCGTTTCTCAACTTTCTGGTCAATTATTTCGAATTCTTGTAATTTTGATTCTTTCCCCTAATTAAAATGATAACATCAGTCAGCTCACATGGCCATGGTTCATGCCTTCAACTCGTTCCCTAAATCACCTTCTCTCCCACGAAACATGACACTTGTCTCTCTCCGTCACTGTTCTCTTACAGTAAATGACTATAAAATATTCTGCAGGTACATCCGTCTGCAACCCACTCTTCCATCTGTAAATCATCAAACCTCTCGTTGCTCCATCGTGTGAATAGGGAATTTTCCTAACTTTCTGTAATCCAGAAGAGGGTCTATTGACGCTTTAGGTTTAGGCCGTTTTTTTCCCTTTTTTTTTTTTTTTTTTTTTTAAATCCTTCAAACCTGAGGTTGCTAAGTATCCAAACGTTCTCTCAAAAGATATACGAGAAGTCAAGGCAGCAATACTGACATACGCCTACTTGAAATGAACAACCTTCTGTTCCACGTCAAGTGAATCTCCATACCAGAAATGTCCATTATTCCTTCTGAGAAAGCTCACGCAATAACTTCAGCCACAACAACTACCCAGAACAAATGAAGAGCAGCCTTGCCTCTGCAACCGACCGACGAATGACACTTGGACATTCGTTAATTGCACCGTTGGTGTGACAACTCAGAGAGCAGCTTGGGAACAGCAGCTATCGCCAGTGCAGACTTGCAATAAACTTGGCAATGCCATTTAATAAGTGCAGCAAGGCATAAACCCCTCTCCCTTCCCTTCGCCCCAACTTCTTCCATTCAAACTTGATCTATGGACGAAGTTCCGCTACACCCGGGATGCTCCCCTCCAACACCGCTGCCTCAGACCCCTCCCAATATATCCATTTATCATATAAATCCCAATGCACGCAATCACCTGGCCACAAAACAAGCAAACTAAAATTCATAATTAGTATCACGTTATTTATATATCAAAATGTGTACTAGACAATTGCAATACATGCAGCAAAAAGGAGACTGCATGAAAAAAAAAAAAGAACTTACAAAACAAAACACCCACTGCACTATCATATGATAATACTAAGATGATATTCCCCACCATCTCTCGAATTTTTAAGTTAATGTAGCCTTTAAGAAAAAAAATGAAATACGTACTTATAAAGAACTCTAGTGACAATATTGAAGGGTTTATATATCAAATTCCATTTAAATCTTGTGATAACTTTCATATTGATCAAACTGGAAAAGCACTGGAAAAGGGGACAGAACAGCATAAGGCAAGTAGGAGACAAGCAGAGGAAGGTGGAACTTTTCAACATTTTAGCGAACACAAGCATACAAGTAACTGGGCAGGGGCAAAAAGATAGCTTCTTCTTATATTCCAATGGAGACAACTTGCACTGGGTCTAGTTATATTCAAGAAAGCTATCGTAAAATTTTGAACATCAGTCAAGACATGTATAACCTTGATAAAATAATTTAAAAAAAATGTGCATCGTGTTCAAATGTTACAGAAATATATTAGATATGCGTAGGAAAAGGATGATCATATTCGTAAACATGGCACCTGACCTAAGCTCAAATGAGGTTTGTCGTTCCGCCCCTTGACACCCGTCACGTGTGGACTTAGGTTTTTGACGGTTTTGGATGTATGTTCGTACTTTCCCTAAAGAATTAAACATGACTAAGAAATAAAATAGAAACCCCACAAGACCTACATCAACTACGTTATTTCTTCACCAAAGCTGTTATGTGATATATACGTGTATGTATATCGTCTATAATATATATATATATATATATATATATATATATATATATATATATATATATATATATATATATATAATGTGTGTGTTTGATTTTAAATCACGAAGAAATAAAAAAAAGTGATGATTATACTAACAAATTTACAGCCACGAAGGAAAATTGAAACACTGGAGATGCTAAGTACTTCCGTCTTGGCAATAAGACGAAAATACTTAGCATCTCTCCTTTACGTGTATTTACATATATATATCCATATATATAGATAGGATATAACCTATATATATATATATATATATATATATATATATATATATTATATATCTTTCTCTCTCTAAAAGGAGAGAGAGAGAGAGAGAGAGAGAGAGAGAGAGAGAGAGAGAGAGAGAGAGAGAGAGAGAGAGAGAGAGAGAGTTCGCTCGCGCTGCGCCTTTCCAGCGCCACGCCCTCAAAAGGAGAAAAAGCTTAAAGAGTTTTGCGTGACAGTACATATATTTTCCCATTTGTGCAAGTGCGTGTGATTGCGCATAAATACCGAACCTGGATATGAATCCTATATAAAATCTACACGTTACAAAAACTACTTATAATCTGGACTATTATCCATTTAATGGTAAGTTTCAGCTTCTCTAATCTATGAATATTAGTTACAACGTGAACTGAAGTTGTAAGCTGGATTGCAACATGGTAACAAATGACAGGTTTTAATCAGCAGTAAGAAGATTAACTAGTTGTGAACTCTCTCCAATTGCCATCGCAGTAAGAACTTTAATTCAGCAACTGAATTTCAGAATGAAACTAATCGAAAATACACAGCCAAGCACACAACAAAACCTTTCTTTAAAAAAATAATCTCGCTATAATGTGCCTTCCTTTTTCCTTTTCGATGTGTCCTTATCATCTTACGCAGATATAAATGGTTATAAATAAGAAAACAATTCTCGTTTCCACCAGGAGCGTCCTACAATGCATTTGGGGATGTGCATCCTGCTAAATTCCACTGCGTTCTCATCCTCAGCCTTCCTATGAAACCAGTTCACAGTATAGTTTAATCTTGTCAGTATTAAGGCGGCTTTCGGCACTATATCAGGCTGGGACAGAGGAAGCTTCCGACGATTTGGTGCTTGGAAGGCAAGCCTCCTGCCCGTCGCGACTGCTATCGCTCGGCCAAGCAACGGAGGAAGCAAAACGAAGCTTCCCGAGTCTATTAGAACTTTCGCTTTGGGATTTAAAGTTAACATGTTCTTGAACGATTGTCATGGCACTGGTGCCTGTACTCTAAGGTTACATTTTCCTTCTCAATAAAGGGCGGAGGCAACAAAATGTTTCTTCTATCTAGCCAAGTCTTCCACTAACAATTAAAAGGGGCGAGACTTTAGAAAAAAATATCGTGAGATTTGCCATTCTATTAAACTCTTCACACAAATGGCAAATAACAGACACCCTCTTCCACTCTCGTGATTCGCTTCCATTAATCAATCATACCTTCACTTTCGCTTTTCTAATATAATTCTAATACGCACTCTATCACGCTTGTCCTTCTACGAAAAGTAAACATGTCATCCATGCGTGCCTCTCTGCCTCATCCATTTCATGTCGGGATAAGCATCCAGTCTGAGTTCTCGCGGCTAAACAGTATGAATAACCAAGTGTCGTCAGTAACTTCCTTTTACCTAACATAAAGTATATTATTTCCACAAATATCGTTCTATATACGAGAGAGAGAGAGAGAGAGAGAGAGAGAGAGAGAGAGAGAGAGAGAGAATAGCGAAATTCCACTCTTTACTCTTCTTCCGTCTCCTTCCATATCCTAGGATCAGAATACCTTTGCCAGCCAAGATAATTAAAAGAAGCAGTCTCGTTTAAAATCAATTACGAAGCTTGGGCGAGGTCTCATGACCTAGTTTCCGTTCATTATTCGGATGATAATATTCATTTTCTTGCAGTGGACTCTTTGACGCCGAAGACAAAATTTAGTTGCTACAATAAAAATAAAAAATCTATATGGAATTACTTATTAAAATGTTTTAGATAGCTGGGTAACATTTTTTTTATATACGCACAGCCTACACGCATTGACAACACTCTCGCAGTTAATATTCCAAATGCCCAAAGCGAAAGCCAACCCCCCAAAAATGACACCGAAATAGAGTGCAATTCATTCAGCCAAAAGAAACGTGGAAATCGTTGGCTGGAAAGTTTTTTGAGAGGAAATTCCAGGAGCACCACTTCGCTTGAGGCGATTTTGCTGGAATACGACATTAGATAAGAAATGTCAGAGGAGCTTCCTTCCACATTGCGATGGAGAAAAAAACAAAGTTTAAATGAGAGAGAGAGAGAGAGAGAGAGAGAGAGAGAGAGAGAGAGAGAGAGAGAGAATAACTATATCACAGCCACGTATTTATATACCCTAAACAGCGATGAAAAAAAAAATTCTAGAATGATGAGAAATATGAAGTATTCCTGAAAATATTTTGATATAAGATTACAAGACCACGCCAGTTAGTTAGTTAGTTATTTTATTTTAAAAAATATACAATTATTAGTACAAATTTGTCCACAAAGAGAGACAATACAAAATAAACAAAGTGGACAGTAGTCTCTTCTGTTCTTGCTAGTACACTGCTTACAAAGAAAAATACATCAAGACAAATACAACTTCAAGCGCAAATAACATAAGCCTATAAAAAAAACTGCTACACAGTGGCAAATATTGAGCGCCGGCGTCACTCATTGTCTGAACAGCAATTCCAAGTGCACGCAAGCATACTAACATACAGAAACCTTCTCCTCACTAGCATCACGAAAAAAAGAAAAAAAAAGAAAGAGCTTCCTGTCTTACTCAAGAGTTAAAGACCGAAAAAGAAACCTTCTCCTGTCTTACACACGCTCCGAAAAACCAAAACGTCTTCTTCCATTAAACACAGTCTCGTTTCTCATTTTCACTGTCGAAGTGTCGCCGGCTTCTTGTATGAGTGTGATGTCTCTTTCGGACGTCATTCCTCGAAGCTTTCGGCCTCTCCCAAGGAATACACTGGGGTTCATCACTTAGCATTATTATTATAATAACAATTGCAGAACAGTATAACTCCAAAACTGAAGTAGAATTCTAAACTCTTAATGGGCTGACTCAGGGGGGTAAATTTAGTCTTAAATACCGTAATTAAAATCAAATTTACCCATGTGATCCACAGTTTCTTTAAAACTGAATTACTGGATACTCTGGAAATGCTTTAGAATCTAATCATATTTCCTGAACTGATGTTTTCAAAACTTCCATAAGGTGAAAGCTAAAAGCAAGGACGGTCGCATGAAACACGTTCCAGTGCTCATTTGGAGTTAAACGTCAATGGGAACCGAGTCATCTGGTGTATTCGGGGTCAGACGAAGGTGACACACCCGACGCCAGTCAAGTGTGGCCTTCTTTCCGAGATGCAAACAGCTGATTTAATCAAATTCCGTTTGTTACTAACAGGCTCACTATCCCTTTAAAATCTGCCATTCAGCGATACAAGGCTGTCACTTATACCAGAACGGCTGAAGTTGTAGTTGTAACTGATGCATGTTTGGATAAAAGATGGTTGTTCTTTGCATGCAATTTCAAACGTTCCTTGACTTTGCAACTTCAAACGTTCCTTGACTTTGCTATTTCAAACGCTCCTTGACCTTGCAATTTCAAAGGCTCCCGGACTTTGCAATTTCAAACGTTCCTGGACTTTGCAATTTCAAAGGCTTCCGGACTTTGCAATTTCAAATGCTCCCTGGACTTTGCAATTTCAAACGTTCCTTGACCTTGCAATTTCAAAGGCTTCCGGACTTTGCAATTTCAAACGTTCCTGGACTTTGCAATTTCAAATGCTCCAAGACTTTGCAATTTCAAATGCTCCTGGACTTTGCAATTTCAAACGTTCCTGGACTTTGCAATTTCAAACGTTCCTGGACTTTGCAATTTCAAACGTTCCTGGACTTTGCAATTTCAAACGTTCCTGGACTTTGCAATTTCAAACGTTCCTGGACTTTGCAATTTCAAACGCTTCTTGACTTTGCAATTCCAAACGCTCAGGGACTTTGCAGTTTCAAACAATCCTGGACTTTGCAATTCCAAACGTCCCTTGACTTTGCAATTGCAAACGATCCTGGACTTTCCAATTTCAAACATCCCTTGACTTTGCAATTCCAGACGTTCCTTGACTGCAATTTCAAACGATCCTGGACTTTCCAATTCCAAACATTCCTGGACTTTGCAATTCCAGACATCCTTGGACTTTGCAATTCCAAACGTTCCTTGACTTTGCAATTCCAAACGGTCCTTGACTTTGTAATTTCAAACAATCCTAGACTTTCCAATTCCAAAGTTCCTGTAATTTGCAATTCCAGACGTTCTTGGACTTTGCAATTCCAGACGTTCTTGGACTTTGCAATTCCAAACGTTCCTGGATTTTGCCATTCCAAATGTTCCAGGACTCTGCAATTTCAAACGATCCTGGACTTTCCAATTTCAAACGTTCCTGGAATTTGCAATTCCAAACGTTCCTGGACTTTGCAATTCCAGACGTTCCTGGACTTTGCAATTCCAGACGTTCCTGGACTTCAGTCTCCGTTCCAATATGTCTGTCATCAAATAGAGAGAGGAGTCAAGCAACACGATTATTTTTGACGGAAACGGGACCAAGTGCAGATGTCGTATTTTCATTTTTCTATGAATTAAGAAGTGCAACAAGAAGTCCAGTTTAAAAAGTAACTTCCAAATTTCCGAAAGAACCCTTCTTAAAAGTTGCAGGGAAAGGAAAAACACCGGAAAACTCTCACGTGACGTAAAAAGGCAAGAAAATCTGGCTAAAAACTAAGCCGGCGCAAAGTTTTCCAGTCGCCGCAAAGTCGATAAAAGTTTAACCATCTTTCTCAAACTCTAAAGTGATTAAAAATACAATACCCAGAGACAACCCAATAATTAACCTATAGAGGTCGAAGAGGCGCGTAAAAGGAAGTAAATACAGCAGAAAACACAATAAAATCGATTCCATCATTACAAAACTTATTTAAAACACGAATTTCAAAAATGAAATCGAAAATCACTTTGCGTTTGCAGGCATCACTGACATATTAAGGCTATAACATAAGCGACACTTGTGATACCATTGCACATGATCCTTGTTTAGGAATCTTTCTCACACATATTTCAATTTGGTTTATTTTCAATTTTACACTTTTGTTCCAATACACATGCACGTTATGTACATACATACACATACATACATGTATATATTCATACACCGGTGTGTATGCATATATATACAGATATTATATATATGTATATATATGCATGTGCATTTATATATATATATATATATATATATATATATATATATATATATATATATATAAACACATTAAACTGCACCTTCGAAGACCATGATAAATATATTATAAATAAAATACACACTTTGAACAGCTAATACCCAACCACCAAAATTACCTTGTAAAAACACTAACCCATAATTCAGCCACGAAGACTACATCATCATCCTTATCACTTTTCTTTCAGAGATCATAGCAATCGAATGCCATCTTTATCTCTAATATAACGTTACATTTCTTTTACATCGTGTGATACTGTTCAGATGTTTCAGTGTCAGTAGCCGCTTTCAAATGTAATATGCAAAAGCAAGCTGTGAATACAAACTTGGAGCCAAGCAAGCTAATGAACTTAAAATTTGACAAGGCCAAAAAACAGAAATTATGTGTTTAATCCCACATGCATACAATATACAATACAAATAACTGAAGGCCCGATTCAAAATGACACAAGGAGCAAGGAAAGCGTTTGTTTTTGTTTGTATGGTGTTTTTACGTTGCATGGAACCAGTGGTTATTCAGCAAGGGGACCAACGGCTTTACGTGGCTTCCGAACCACGTCGAGAGTGAACTTCTACCACCAGAAGTAAACATCTCTGACCCCTCAATGGAATGCCGGAGAATCGAACTCGCGGCCACCGACGTGGTAGGCCAAGAACAAACCGACCACGCCACTGAGGCGCTTGAATGAAAGTGTGTCCGTACAAATTCTGCCATATGTCACTAACAGAAATTTAGCGGCCTTCCAAACTGGTTTGCAGGTAACTGTAAACTTTCATAAAATATGTGATAAACTCAACAAGGCGTGATCCGACCTCCAGCTTACTTCGGACGCGTGCAAAATTTTCTCCTCACGCATATGTTGTAAATGATAGTCCTAGCTTAACGTGAACTGATCTTCGTAATTAATACTTATAATTAGTACTACCTACTCATACTAACAACAAGGATCAAATAAAATGGACACAAATTAAACACGTTCATATATTCTGCTATAAGTGGAAACAAAATAACTGAACAGAAACATAGCCTAAATTCAAGACAACAGATAAATTAAAACGTGCTAAAATCTTCAATTTAATACAGCCTTGTTTCACAAACGAAAATTAAGTAAGTACGCTATATTTTATAACAAATAATTTTTCTATACTGCTTAACATGCATATCATATTTTTTACATTTCCATTCTAATAAATCAGTCATAAATATCCTATTCTAAAATTCCGGTATCTTTAACTAACAACGCGAAACACCTTTTTCAGGCATTTTCATCAGCCTTTTACATAGACCTCACCTACACCCCCCACCCCTTACAAAAATATTTGTATCTTAACCTTTCAGGAACCGACAGCTCGAGACAGCGCTACAGAATCTCTTAAGGTAAATTGTTCTAATTAACATTCGGAATTAACAAATATAAATTTCTAAAAACACTCTGAACCGCTGTGGCATCAAATATTCCATAATTCCGAAATGGCATTTAACTAGGAAATAAGTGGTGTGACGATGACCCGCTAAACCTTCATGTTATTCGTCTAATCATTCTCATAATATGATGATATCCTGCTCCACAAAATTTGACTAGTTAATCACAACTACCAAGTAGGGCAAGTTCCTCGTTGGACGAGTGGGCTGCCAACCCGGTGGCCTGAAGTTCGATTCTCGGCTCGGCCAACGCGGAATCAGAGGAATTTATTTCTGGTGATAGAAATTCATTTCTCGACATAACATGGTTAGGATCCCACAAAAAGCTGTAGGTCCCGTTGCTAAGTGACCAATTGGTTCCTAGCCACGTAAAAATAGCTAATCCTTCGGGCCAGCCCTAGGAGAGTTGTTAATCAGCTCAGTGGTCTGGTTAAACCAAGATATACTTACTTTACCAAGAGGGGCAGAATCTTTTATAATTTGGATTTAATGTTGCCAATTCAAGGAAACCATTTGCCAAAGCACATACGTACGCGAAGATGTAACTTAAGAAACCAAAAGAAATACAACAGAGGGAACAGTCTCCCTACTGAATTGCCCATTCATGGGACGATATCAAGATTCTACCCTTCCTGGAACTGAATTAGTCTTACCCAAAGACGTAACAGTGTCCTCAGCATCTGCTGAAAGGTTGGAAAATATGACACAATTTTGTTGATGACAGCTTTGTTACTTTTCAGTACTGAAGGCAGCTCACAGAAGAGAGAGGGTGGAATATTTACTTAAGGGTCGTAAGTACGCAGGAAGCTTTCAATCTTGTAAGGGTGTGCCTAAGATTGTAATTACTCTTACGGAATGGTAATCAAAATTCTTATACAAACTAATATCTCATATTAATAATAAAAAAAAGGTTCTTAAAGTCAAATAACTCCTGGTAAGTCTTCCCATGGTCTACACAGTGAAAGCATAAGCATATAACAAAATAAACATTTAATTTGAGTGTAATGAAAATGTCCACAGTTGACAATCTCGTGAAAATGAAGAAAAAATATCCATTATTCTACTATTCTGATTAGCAAGAAGTGATTTAACTACATCAAAAGTATGCAAAACAGTAAATTTTTCATTTACACTTATCCTAGATGTACAAACATTAAGTTTTTTATATGGACAACTTTGAGGAAAGCTGGTAAGGTCGTTGAAGCCTGGTAACAAGGTAGTTAACTTCCAGTAAACGAGAGAAGGATTGGAGGAACCATCCAATAACTTGGTAAACATTATCACTGTTTCCTTCAATAACAGGGACGAGCGGGAAGCTGGTAAGACCCCAGGTTTGTATACTTTGAATAAATGCACATTAACTTAAAAATGTTCTCTGTTGCTCTGAGAGTACAAGCTTCTTTCATTTAAACGGCGACTCACTCCTTAGGCATAAAGTACTGTCCGGATAATATCATTGCAGGTGATAATTGCCTGTAACCGTAAAGTAAGTTTTCCGATCACTTGCAGGAGCAGGGGAAACACACTCCTGGTATATGAAAATAAGCGAACTTAGAATCCCCGTTTGAGGTCATATTCAAAGGTAACATAAACCTAGCACACACTCATTCTACCTGGGTCATCTTTGCTGATCATTGTTACTCTGGAAAACAATTTCATGCACTTACCATCATTTTAATTGCAATCAACCTCCATCACTCAAACAAGAATACGCTCAAGCAAGACGGCCCATCAACAGCCATGACAAGAGAGATACAGTACTCCTATAAGTTCCATATTCTTTCTCTCTCAATGTTTCTCTGGAAAGCATTTTCATGCACCCACCATCTTTCTAATTACAATCAACCTCCATCACTCAAACAAGGATACACTCAAGCAAAACGCCCCATCAACAGCCATGACAAGAGAGACACTCTAGTAAGTTCCATATCTCTCTCTTCTCTCTCTCTCTCTCTCTCTCTCTCTCTCTCTCTCTCTCTCGATTTGCAATGTTAGGAGAGAGAGAAAGAGCGCGCCTTATGCTTAAACGACCACCGCATAGCTTCAAACGATTATTTTTTATTTTTCATTTTTGATAAAGCCGAGAAACATTCGGGCTGTGTTCATAGAAATAAGCGAGAGAGAAACTGGGGAAGATATCAGGGCAATGTTGACGGAAGACAAGGGCCACCGCCACGCACCGCAGGAGACCTTCCAGTTCAAAGTCAATTCCAGATGGAGAATGTCTCTCTTGGGATTTTATTTCTGGATTTTACATTTCCTGGAATACACTATAGACATAAGCCATTTTATAGTGTTCAAAAAGGCTACAGGTAACAATATTCCGCTGATCTTTTCAAGTTACCTGTGAGGAGAAAATAATGTTCATATGTTCTCTATGAATTATAAATAAAATCTCTCGTCTTCTTCTTCTTCTTCTTCTTCTCTGTGGCAGCAGTGAAGTTATTTTCCGTCCAATTAATATAACCGTTCAATCTCGTATGATCCAACAACGGAAAAGCTTATAGACTGTAGCCTTTACTAAATGATCCCATAAGACTGGTTCAGTTGGGATATCGATCATTCACCATAATTCCCCTTTGATTTACGTTGTCGCTTTAAAGGAAGTTCTTTGTATGTCGACCCGAATGGCCCCTTGAATCATCATTATTAATCTTTATATATCAATGGCTTATCTATTCAGACTGGAGGATCAGCTATCCACTTCAACATTGGCATAACGAGCTATGAAGGCCATTCTATAAGGTTCCAAGATGAAGTCCAATTTCTGGTGAACAGTTTCAGTGAAAGCGAACCTTCTCAGCATTCTACATAGCTTTTAAAAATAACAAGGCGTGATCTGACCTCCAGCTTACTTGGGGGGGTTTGCTAAAATCTATGGTCAAATAGAGCATTGTTTCATTAACGAAAACTAAAATAAATTCGATATATTTTATTAGAAATAATTTTTCTGTACTGTTCAACATGCACATTATTTATTTTCTACTTATACATTATAATAAATCAATCATAAATACGCTTTCCTAAAATTCCTGTATCTTTAACTCAACACGAAACATCTTTTTCACACTATTTTAGGTTTTCCAACACCCCCCCCTTTCCCCCACACAAAGCAACAACAACAACAACAACAGTTTTCCGGCTTACTCCCCAAGCAAAAATTCAGACGGTTAGCTGAAATGAGAGAAAAGAAAGGGTTTGAAAAAATGCGAGTTTCGCCATGACGGTATTCAAAACATCATATCGATGTAGCAAAAGCTCACTGTTGTCAAATCAATCCAAATTAACTCTTGGGAAACAAATTCCAATTAGTTTGTCTACATTCCGATAAAACACAGCCAAAGCTGGGATTACGCTGAAATTCTGCAAAAAATCAAAATATAAAAAACTGACTGAACTGACTGTACTGCTGCCGTGCGGCAATTGCAATAGGTAATCCTTTCATTCAAGCTGAGCTGACAAAACTTATTCACATAGAAAATGCAGTACAAAAAATCTATAAGATTTGAACATGCCCACACACCCATATACACACATTATGTATATTATTATATATATATACTACATATATATATATATATTATATATATATATATATATAGATATATATATATATATATAGCAGAGACAGAAAAAGAGCAACATGGATAAGAGAGCATACTAAAGTAGAGGATATTCTAACGATATGTAAGAAGAAAAAATGGATGTGGGCAGGACATATAATGAGAATGTCAGATAATAAATGGACAATAAGAATAACAGAATGAGTGCCTACAGATTGCAAACGAAGCAGGGGAAGGGAGAGAAGACGATGGATTGACGAGCTAATAAAATTTGCGGGTATAGAATGGCATAGAAAGAACATAAACAGAAGGGAGTGGAAGGACATGTCTGAGGCCTTTGTCCTGCGGTGGACTAAAAAACGGCTGATAATGATGATTTATATATATATATATATATATATATATATATATATATATATATATATATATATATATATATATATATAATATATATATATATATAAAATACATAAATTATCAGGCAAGTCGTCAAGTCCAGTTTATATCTTCCAAAACAAATCTATAAAGACATCACAGCCACAGCAAAAACTTCATTCTAGCTCCATCACCAGCAATATGACCATAATAAAACCTCCACGAAACTCCTTCCCCAGCCATTACGAGCAAATCTGTTGGTCCTTCACTAATTCCTATTGCTTTGTTTATTCCCCTGTGTCTATAATCATAAACCGCTCGTCGATTTGTCAGCCTGCCTACGCCATGGTTCTAACAAATGGCGAAGTGTGGCAGCCACAGAATTCACTAGAATTCCTTAACAAACTCTTACTGACAAAGAAGTCCAAAGCCAGCCATCCTCGCCATGATTCATATACTGGCCACAGACGCAGACGCCATGGAACTTAGCCAGAAGAGCACAAGAACTGTCAGATATCGAATAAGGACGCGGGGAAGGACAAACCGTAGCCGACTAAACTAGTCCTCTTTGAGAGAGAGAGAGAGAGAGAGAGAGAGAGAGTTGAGTTGAATATAGAATTTAGGCCAAGGGCCAAGCAACTGGGACCTGTAAGGTCATAAAGCGCTGAAATGGAAATTAATAGTAAAAGGTTTGAAAGGTGTAAGAGGAAGAAAACCTCGCAGTTGCACTATGAATCAAGTGTTAGGAGAGGGCGGAAAGTAAGATGAAGAAAGAGAATATGAAAGAAGGTACAGTAAAAAGAAAGAAAGTGGTTGCAGCTAGGGGCCGAAGGCACGCTGCTGCAGAGAATCTTAAGTAATGTCTACAGGCCGCCGCATGAGGTCCACTGACGGCACTTCCCCCCTACGGGAAGAGAGAGAGAGAGAGAGAGAGAGAGAGAGAGAGTCCATTCCGTGCGTTATACTTTACAAGAGAACACAAACACTTCCCTCACTTCCTTTGAGTGAAGTTTCCCATCCAAGGAAGTCGACCGCTTACAAAGCATCACAATTACGAGGCTCCACTAAATTTTCTTGATATATTTCCAGTCGCAGCTCGGGCGGCCCGTTCTTGATCTTCGCATGCAATTAATACCAGGAAGCGTGTGAGAATTCTCGTGGCATGATCGGAATGAGAAGCTGCAACCATTGATGAGAAAAGGGTGGAGGGAGGAGATGAGGAGGTAATGGACGGGAGGAGGAGGAGGAGGAGGAGGAGGAGGAGGAGGAGAGACGTGACACACATTCCCCAACCTTCATAACCTCGCCACCTCTCAACACCCTCACAAATTCCTTCTCCTCCCCTATCTTTCCTCGCAAGCAAACGAATGAGGAATCTCCCTTCAATTCCTTTTCAGTCCATTCAGAGGAAAAACGAAGGAAGTGCAAGAAATCTAACCATAAAATGCAGAGCCATCTGTTGATTCCTTCCAGTGAAGACGTTACTATTATCCCGCCTGAGAGACAAATCTATTACCTTCGCGAGGCGCGTTTGCCTCCCTCATCAATTATTCATAACCGCATATACGCCAGAATTAGGCAGTGGCTGCAATCACACTTCCCTTTAACTCTGCAAGTTTCGGTGTTCCAAGATATTCTATTCGCGCTGAAAGACTGTCGCTCATGTACACGTTTGTTTGTTTGTAAGGTGTTTTTACGTTGCATGGAACCAGTGGTTATTCAGCAACGAGACCAACGGCTTTACGTGAACTTCAGTCACCAAAAATACACATCTCTCACACCTCAATGGAATGTCCGAGAATCTAACTCGCGGCCACCGAGGTGGTACGCCTACTTCATACCGACCACGCCAATGAGGCGCTACTAACTAATGTACACGTGCGTGAATGAGTATGCCAGGCTTTCTCAGTTTGCACAACCTCCCAGGACAAATTATTTTCCAGAGAGAGAGAGAGAGAGAGAGAGAGAGAGATTAGGATGTCTCAAAGACTTATTAATCCATCCGAGGAGACATCATGTGCTCACTTATCTCTCTAAGAGCAGGTTTTACAATTCCATTCACAGTGTTCTAACGATTTTTGTCTAGCTTTCTTTTAAACTCTTCCACACTGCTGCTGTTGACAACTTCCGGTGGCAGTTTATTCCATGTGTCACATATCTTGTATGTGAAGAAGTTCTCACAAAGAGATGTGTTGCAACTCTTCAGTTCTAGTTTCCACCTATTATTTCTGGTCTGGTTTTAGTTTAATGTGAAGAGGCTACTGTCTACTTTTGTCATGCCTTTCAGTATTTTGAATGTCTCTGTAAGTTGTCCTCGCAATCGTCGTGTTTCCAAGTCACACATAGAGAGAAGCAACTATCTAAATATAGAATAACAAGTTCATATATATACTATATATATACATATATATATATATATATATATATATATATATATATATATATATATATATATATATATATAATATATATATATATATAATACATTAATTTAGTTATTAACAATATGCATATATCTATATAATAGTATATATAAATGTGTGATTGTAAGCACTTCCCTCAAAGGAGATAACTCCAGTAAGTGCAAGCCCTTTGTTTTGAAGTGAGCATGTACTGAGATGTGGATGCAAGTTCCATGCTTGCCCCTTATTATGATCGAGGGACATATCAAATAAGCCAACGGAGACTGGCATTTCTTATCGGTCACCCAGACAACTTCTGAACAGCCCTAAAGTGTATGTATATTTATTAATATACATACATGAACACGCACATACTTACATACTTGTGTCTAGGAGTGTTAAAGTCTGTGTGTGTGTGTGGAAGAGAGCATTATCTAAAATAAATATGCTTATTCTATTGGGTCCTGTCGGTGAATGCTACGTCCATACCAATCTGAAACCTGAGAGGAATAACACATGGGACAGGACATTTTCTTAGAGAGAGAGAGAGAGAGAGAGAGAGAGAGAGAGAGAGAGAGAGAGAGAGAGAGAGAGGTGGAAGATGGCGAAAGAGGGGGCGGGGGAGGGGGGGGGGGAGGGGGGGGGGGGGGGGGAGACGATATATCGAGAGATTGACAGACCTGTCAGCTAGCATACAAATGATCATTCGGAGGAAGAGGATTCCCTTCAAATGTATTCTAGGGGAGGAGAAGTAAAGGGATGGAAGAGTGGGAGGGGGGAGGGGATAGGGGAGAAGCTCACATGGCATGGTGCCAACCATTCCCTCCCCATTATCAGGATGTCGGGTGAATGTTTTAACTCCTAACAAAGAGACAACATCTAGGCACTTTCAGCTATTTCTTATGGTATGAAGTGAAGGGAAAGAAATATAGAGTTTGGGCCAAAGACCAAGCACTGGGACCTAAGATGTCATTCATCTTGCACTGAAATAATTGTTAGGAGAGGATGGAAGGAAGATAAGGTGAATGGAGGTACAGTAAAAAGACTGAAAGGGGTTGCAGCCAGGGGCCGAAGTGAGTCTACAAAGCGAAGATTATAAACTGAAAGAAAATAATTGATAAACACGGTTGATCTCCCAAGCGCACTTCTATAAGTCATCTAAAAGTCTCAAAGCCATGGAAATGAAATTCCCACGGGATTCCCCACGGAGTTCCGAAGACAAAGCAATTCAAGTTGCGTGAAAATGAACAAGGCTGGTGAATTCCCAATAACGGCCAGTTACCTCATTACGGAGTCTTCCATAATTATTTCAGGATGAAAATATTATTAGATTAGAATATCTGAATTATGTGGATGAATAGACACTGGATTATAAGCAAAGAGAACTCATAGGAATAAAAAGAAACAGAGAGGGGTAGTGCAATTCAATTTATTCATTACAGAATGTACTTTTGACCTGCTATGACTTTTCCGTTAAAAAAAAAAAAACCTGCAATGGGAGTGGGACAGTCTTTGTGGATAGGAGCGGTAGGGTAGACTGATAAAATTAATCAATCTCTAATACTGACAATTAGCAGACCTATTGCTTAGTAATATAAAAGTACCGAACACAAGTAGATATTACTCCTGCTAACTTATTCAGACTCTGTGCCTTTCGTTTACATTGCATACCAATCATTTATGGAGAAACTGTCTCGTACATATCTGTTAAAACTGCTAAACTTAACCTAAACGTCGCGACAGGAAATTCATCATTTCATCACACACACACACACACACACACACACACACACACACACACACACACACACACACATATATATATATATTATATATATATATTATATATATATATATATATATATGCTTCTTAAAAAATCACTGTAGATGGACGTGACTTCATAAATAAGCGAATACCACAGGAAAATAATAGTCAGAAATCCAAGCGCTTTCGTCTTTACTCAAACATCGTCAAGGAGTTAATGAAGTACAATTGGAGATAAAGGTCTCAGGTACAAAACAAGATCAAGAATACCAGATGGTTAATTGTCAAAAGGGTAAAAATTAAAAGAGATAATCCAGGATTATCGGATATCACACGGTCACAAACCTAACCGAAACTACAAAGTATCTTTACAGTCCAAAACATGTAAAAACTGAATATATTAATTTTGTTGCTTATATTTATCTACAACTTTTTTCATAATGAAAGCATCAAGTTTAAATAAACCAAGACTTAAATTTAGAACATTTCTATTATTTGACTTGATGAAACAAGATTCAATGATATTCCTTTTAACTGTCATTACATGGGATTAAGGCTCTTGCTTGACTCCAGTTAATAGGATGGTCTAAATCTCTCATATGTACGAATAATGCATTCGATATTTGCCCAGTTCTCACAGAATATTGATGTTGCTTGAGACGTTGTGAAAGAGATTTACCGGTCTGTCCGTAATAGACTTTATCACATTTTTTGCAAGGAATTTCATATATGCAGCCTGGAAGATCTTTAGGAGAATTTTTTATTATTAAACTCTTGATATTAATATTACTGAAAATAACATTTATGTTAAATAGCTTTAAAATTCTAGGAATATCTAAAAACCTTTCATCATAGGGTAATTTTAGAATGTTATGCTTACTAAATTCAAGTTTGTCATTTTGAATAAAATGTTTTTCTAGCTCTTTTCCATGCCACATCTATAAAAGTCCTTGGGTATTTAAGTTTCAATGCAATATCATAAATAGTTAAGCATAACATTCTAAATTACCCTATGATGAAAGGTTTTTAGATATTCCAAGAATTTTAAAGCTATAACATAAATGTTATTTTCATTAATATTAATGTCAAGAGTTTAATAATAAAAAAAATTTCCTAAAGAACTTCCAGGCTGCATATATGAAATTCCTTGCCAAAAGTGTGATAAAGTCTATTACGGACAGACCGGTAAATCTCTTTCACAACGTCTCAAGCAACATCAATATTCTGTGAGAACTGGGCAAATATCGAATGCATTATTCGTACATATGAGAGATTTAGACCATCCTATTAACTGGAGTCAAGCAAGAGCCTTAATCCCATGTAATGACACAGTTAAAAGGAATATCATTGAATCTTGTTTCATCAAGTCAAATAATAGAAATGTTCTAAATTTAAGTCTTGGTTTATTTAAACTTGATGCTTTCATTATGAAAAAAGTTGTAGATAAATATAAGCAACAAAATTAATATATTCAGTTTTTACATGTTTTGGACTGTAAAGATACTTTGTAGTTTCGGTTAGGTTTGTGACCGTGTGATATCCGATAATCCTGGATTATCTCTTTTAATTTTTACCCTTTTGACAATTAACCATCTGGTATTCTTGATCTTGTTTTGTACCTGAGACCTTTATCTCCAATTGTACTTCATTAACTCCTTGACGATGTCTGAGTAAAGACGTGACTATTATTTTCCTGTGGTATTCGCTTACACACACATATATATAATGGCATTGCACAACATGCATTAGGCGCAATTCCAGGAAGAAAACGAATCTTTCAAGGCAAAACAAATATAAGCTGCTACACAAAACGTTCTTCATTGAACAGAGTAAGTATTCAGTGTTAATTAATTAACTTTTAATGGTATTAACATTAACCAAGGAACCAAAAAGGCTGAAAAAAAAAGAGAGAAAATCAGAAACAAGGACAAATCAACCAACAGTTGAGAAAAACACTAAATCATTACGTTGAATGTGAACGGGGCTTTGAAATCAGGAGGATTATTGCCCAACTTATGTACATCGTCATCAGTAATATCGCCAACCTCGAAAGGCCGTCAGACTTTTACTGTAAAGTGAATGAAAGACTTGTGACACGGATTATAGTGAGGAAGTAGAATTAACATATGCCAATCCCTATGTTCTCCAAAGCGTGTAGCTCTCGCTAGTTCTTGGGCCAGTGGCACTGATGGCGATACTCAAGTTCCCTTTTATATAGCTTACAGAAAATGGCGAAACATGATATCTTCGAACAATATTTTGAGCAATGATGGGAAAGGAAGCCGCCACTTCGAGCAATCACTTTTGAAAGATAAAAAGAGCCAGAGTCCGCAACACAGACAACAATACTGCAATAAAGGTATAAGATTTGGGGTATGGGATATTCATATCTCGAGGTTAAAACTGGCCGCAAAAAAAAAAAAAGGTTCCTTAAACAATAAATATTTTTTTAGGCGATGTCAGAAATCGAGCTTGGAGCCTGAAAGATTATTTAGAGTCCTCCAAGATTTCATCAAGCATCGCCAAATATTCAGAAGAGGCAAGTACAGCGTTGTTTATGCAAAGCGAATCGTTGTACTGGGGCATGGGACGAGATCAGCTGATCTCTGCTAGGCCACAAATTTTCGGTTAGTGGTATAGGGGCGGCTGCGAGTAACTGGACCAAAAGTATCGTTATACTTGCACTAAACTACGATATATTACAGACTACCCTCGCTGATGAACAATCAGATAATTTAGATAGTTCACGAACACTAAAAAAAAAACATCACGGGCCACAAAATACTCTCAGTCAGCAGAACGCAAAACAAGACTGGACACTTAAAACACCATTCCCAACAACTCTCTCGTCAGCTGTCGGCCAATAAAAAAATAAATAAATAAAATACGGTGCTTGAGATCAAGAACGTACCTTCCGACACCTCAGTTACACAGTATCAAAAATCATATAAAATTCATTGCAGTGAGTCTGGACTCATATCAATTGCCAAGGTTCCTTTGGATTAACTAAAGAAGATCCGAAAGGGATACAGGGAGAGGATATTGAAGTTCTGGACGCTGCCACAGCAAACCAAAGAAGTCGAGAAATCTGGACCAATACCGACGGACAACTCGACGAGCGCGAGCGCGTTCGTCCTCTTTTTTTTTTTTTTTTTTTATTCTTCTAAAAAAAAAAAAACTGACGCTGAAAAAGAATGAGAGAAGTAAAAGCCGCCTCAGGTAGTTTTAAGGGTCTCCTGGAGTTCAAGGGACCAAGCACGGGAGGGATGGGGCTGGGGGGGGGGGGGGGGGGGGGGGGGGGGAGGAGGAGAAGGAAGGACTGGAATTCGTTCCGGTCGCTGATTGGTGGACTATCGATCTCAAGGGAGGGGCTATTTTTCTTGACGGACTTCCAAGATAGCAGGGAAAAGGATGAATCCAAAAATACATCAATTATCTTTTTCTTTGATGACCTCTCCTTTCCATTTGAACTTGGCATTTGGGAGCCACGTTAGTATTCTCTGCAGAGCTCTATTTACAAACACATATGCTCTCTCTACTGTCTCCCATCTTTTTTCTCTTCTCTCTCCATATATATATATATATATATATATATATATATATATATATATATGTATGTTATAATATTGTATATATATACGTATATACATATCCATATATATGGTATATATATATATATATATATATATATATATATATATATATATATATACCTATATATATATCCGACCAAGAAAACATCTAATATTAGGAATCATGGGAAATTCTGTAAAAAAAAATATATAAATTATAAGAATTTCAAGAGAGTAATATCATCAAGTCCATATGAACACCACCTTCCAATATTAGAATCTCTAGCTATAAAGAAACTAGTTCCCACCTTCAACTACCACTCTTTACTTGTTCCCTTGTACCACGTCCTTCTTGCTGTTTATTTTCGGTGCATTTTCCTTACAGCAACCGAAAGTTGTTGAGACAAAGTATCCTTTTAACTGCTATTAACTTTAATGATGCTTTTTAAAAGTAATATTAATTTCACTGTTGTATCTTGCTTTGTACTGCTTTATTCAATGTGTTTTGCATGTCAACAAAAAATATTTTTTTTATGCCGTATTGTGCATACATTTTTTTCTATCTTTCATTTTAGCCTGGATGATGAGACATTGGTCTTGAAACGTCGCAGTAGGAATAAAGCAACTTATGTTTAATATATATATATATTATATATTATGTTTATATATATATTATATATATAATATATATACCTATATATAGATATATATATATATACATATAAAACATATATTTATAATATATAATATATATATATATACACCAGAAGGCGCAGAAGAAGACAGCATTAAACATCACTAGTACATAGATAGGGCATAATTAAAGGATTTATTTTTCTGCAGAGAGAAAGACAGTAGAAGGATTGTAGTACTTGACTTGCAGTTTAAACAGAAAATAAAATCCTTATGCCGATGTTATCTAGAATAAGGGTGTTATTTCTCGTGGAAACTTGCTGTAATGACAACTAAGCACGAAGTATTCACGGTGTTTGAAAATTGTGTTAATAACACATTAATTGGTATTTTTAAGAGCATTTAAAAATTATGGTAAAGTTTGTCTCTCTTGTTTTTTGTTCATAGGGGAAGAAGCTGGCTGAAAGATAAAACAATTAAGAAGGCTCACTCTTGCTGAAGGAGAAAATTTACATATTAAAGAAACTCTAAGTTATTGAAGGGAGAAAATTTCTCTTTATCTGTATTTTTATATGCACACACAAATATGAAGTCTGTACTAATATACATACATACATACATACATACATACATACACACACACACACACACACACACACACACACATATATATATATATATATATATATATATATATATATATATATATATATATATTACCAACAAAAATAAAATCTCTATGCCAATTAACACTGGCATAGCGATTTTATTTTTGCTTAAACTGAACGTCAAGTACTGCAATCCTTCTACTTTCTCTCTGCAGAAAAATAAAATATTTAATTATGCCCCATCTACTCCTGGCGGAGCAGCATCTTACTGACTGTTGATGATCCCGAATCTTAAACTTTTGATTTTTTTTAGACGTTCCGTAACTCATTTTCCTTTGCCGCAAGTCACTCAACTTTTTCGCACCTTGAAAGAGGTCTCCAATTTTCCCCTAAAGTTCATTTGTAATATGTCTTTTTGAACTACATATCTTCCAAAAGAACTGGTTCTCTGGCTTACTCCAGTCTTTTCTTGATAGAAATAAAGCGTGATCCGACCTTCAGCTTAATTGGGGCGCGTGCTAAAATCTATGGTCAAATAGCGCGTTGTTTCACCAACGACAATTAAAATAAATACGCTGAATTTTATTGGTCCGTACTGTTTAACATGCACATTCTTTATATTTCACATTTTCATTCTAATAAGTACATCATAAATGTCCCATCTTAAAATTCCTGTATCTTTAACTCAACGCAAAGCACCTTTTTCAGAACTTTTTTAGGATTTTCAATAGGGCTCTCCTAACCCCAAAACAATAACAACAACAGAGTAGTATGTAGGCTTACTCCCCCAGTAAGCTAATATTCCTCAACTTTTATTATTATCATTAACCTTTTGATTTTACAAATCACTGCAGCCGTTATCGGGGCATTTTGAACTGATTTATGACGGGATATACTTTGAACGTGTAAAGGAGATTTACTGTCAAGAGATGATGATAAAAAGGATTGAAATAAACAGAAATAAGCAAAATTTCAAAATTTCCTAAGTAAAGGAAATTCTTTAATAATGTCGCCGGTGAGAGAGAGAGAGGAGAGAGAGAGAGAGAGAGAGAGAGAGAGAGAGAGAGAGAGAGAGAGAAATTCCTAAAAAAAAAAGGGAAGTAAAATCAGGCATGAAATGAGGACTGATATGACTTTAAAAAGAAAGAAGTATAAAATGGTTATTGCGCAAGCAACGATAGACAGGTACGCACGGAATTGGCTGGAGATAGAAAAAAAAATGGAAAAAAAGAGAGAGAAAAAAAAAGAGAAAAAAAAAAAAAGGGCTGGCTCAATTCCCAGCTGCCGGGAATGGCGCAATTGTGATCACTGACGTATTTGAAAAAGCTATTCCCCAAATATAAAGTTTACATAAATAGAATAAATACAGAACTTACCAGTTAAACATTTTGCAAATTTCCTACGACACCACAATTCTATAAATAAAACTTGAAGGACAGGATCAAAAGGTGATATAAATTCTTCCTGTTTGTGTCTACAGAGCCTTCGAAATCTCCGCCTTTCTTCTCGCTTTGCCTGGGCGTCAAGCTCAAGATGAATTTCACTCCAACTGAGTAAGCGAGATCGGGGCTAGTTGGCTACAGGGTCAAGTTGGCAACTCTTAATAACTTGAAAGTCAACCAACAGATGACTATAATGCATATACTGCGTAATTGCCAAGTGGTTCCTCAGTCAACAACAGAGCCCGTATTTATGAGACAAAGTTTGACTTTGATGGTAGCAGGCAAATTTTTTTATCATTGTGTCTTTGCTATAACATCTATACACTCGTCAGATTATTTTTCAGTTATAGCATAGTTTTCCTTATGGTTCAAAGATTCTATACCATTAAAACGAATCATTCAAGGTTTCTTGATGTAGGATGGTAAGTGTTTTTGTACAAAATGGTAGCGATGGGCCAAGCTGACAAATATGCCGACTTGCCCCACGTCATCTGATAACAATAAGAAACCTATTTATTTATATAATTTAGTTTTGCTCCCGGATTTATGTAGGGATGAGATTAGTGTCCTAACATTTCCTCAACAACGCTCTAACAAGTTGCAGCCCTCGGCTGTAAGTGTTTATAGACCTCTGAAGAAATGTGTTGACAGAGCATGTGATTTGTGGATGACTAGTAATCCAGGACCAACTATGACCATCTATGACATTCCTAGTATAGTTTCCACGGCTTTACCTCTTGCTGTCATTCATTCTAATGTTTTCAGTGGGTTTAGGAGTGCTGGAATTTCACCTTTGAATACAGACTATTTTACGATTCAGATTTTATGGGTGCCTATGTAACAGATCGACCACAGGGAGATGTCCGAAAAGAGACACAAGGGCTTCAGACCAGTCATCAGCGTGATACAGAATCTTGCAACATGACAGACAACAATGGAATCAAAAAAGTTCTCGATAGAGAAGTCCAAGGTAAGTTGATCACCTTGGAGAGCGGAATGAACCCACACCATCTATTTCTGGAGTAACTGAGAAGACAGCGACTTCACTTTTGATTTGATTTATACAGATTTTTGGCATTATGTCAAGCGCTGAAACGGAAATTGACAGTAAAAGGTTTGAAAGGTGTAACAGGAGGAAAACCTCGCCGTTGCACTATGAAATAATTGTTAGGAGAGGGTGGACAGTAAGATGGAAGAAAGAGAATATGAAAGGAGGTACAGTAAAAGGAATTAAATTAGTTGCAGCTAGGGGCAGAGGGGACGCTGCAAAGAACCTAAAGGAATGCCTACATTGCACCGAATGAGGTGCACTGATGGCACTACCCTGCTACGGGGGCGCCTTCACTTGCAGAATTGAGAGAGACCATTGCCTAAAGCAGGCGCCAAAAAGGGAAGAATTCAATGAAAAAGAGGAAACGCTGTTCTGCTGCTATTCCAACTGACACACACCAGTAAAAAAAACAGCGCTTGAAAAAAATACTTGAATACGAACCAAAAACGAAACACCAATCCCATAGTTTAAAAACTGCTCATGTTGATTCAGAAGAAAGCTCAGTTGAAGACAGCCTGTGTTTGGTATGTATAGAAGTATTTTCTAAAAGTAATCCAGGAGAAATGTGGATCCAGTACAGGGTGTGTAACACGTGGGAGCATGAAGACTGTACTGACAAAGATTTACTTTACAGCTGCCATAATTGCAACTCAGATGATGACCAGAAGTAATGCTAATGCCTTACAGTTTGTATTTTGGAAATTCAGAGCATATTTCTGTTATTTGATGTAAATGCAATGTAGTATTTCCCTTTTAATTATCAATGTGTCAACTTACCCGGTATTGTGTGCCAACTTACGGGGCAAATTGACACGAAAAAGTTATTTTCTTAAAGCTTACTGTTACCTTATGTTGAAAGGAAACCACAATTTTTTTGCTCTATGATAAAGATTAATGTTTATTTGTTTTCAATAATGATAAGAATTTTGCAAATATGTTAGCTTTCTATTCCCAAAAACCAAAATTGTGAGTAATGTCCTAACTAGCCCCGGTCTCCCCTACTATGCGGATATAACAGGAACAAGTAAATCATTTAAAGTGGCTCCGTCATTTAAAATTCCTTATTATGAACATTTACAGTCACTTGCCTTACTACATTTTCGGTACCTATTGAAAAGAAAAAAACAAAAAGCCCATGAAACGCCCCCAGGAATGTGGCTGAACGATATCATCAGCAACACGATACAATACAACTTTCCAAAAGCAAGGGAGGAGGTGAACAGAATTCTTGGCTTAGATTGGCACCTGTGAATTTTAAGGGGCAACCTTGCCAGTTCGAGGTCAGACTACTGAGCTCACCCTATTACGCTGGAATTCCTTTAATAGGGAGAGGGAGAGAGAGAAGAGACAAAAATAGACCTAAAATATAATTTTCTGCACATCTTTATCATATTTCATAGAGCTTACACACACATTATATATATTATATATATATATATTATATATATATATATATATATTATATATATTAAATATATATATATAATAATATATAATATAATAAGAATAATAAAATGTACATTTCGTAAAGGTGAATAACACCCAAAAATGATCTCATTAAAACAAATCACCCCTAACAAGTACATAAAGTTATAGGTAATTTGAGTAAACACGACCTACATATTGAAGACTTTTTTTTTTTATTCACAGGTTTTCATAACACACACACACAAACACACACACATACACACACGGAATGTTAAACTGATAAACGCGGGTACATACAGGAAAATATATGAGGAAAGATAAAAGGCTTCAATGAAGAGAATCTTAAGGCTTCTAGGAAGAAGAACAAAGGCTTCTATGAAGGGGATCAAAAGGCTTCTATGAAGAGAATCTTAAAGCTTCTATGAAGGGGATCAAAAGGCTTCTATGAAGTGAATCAAAAACCTTCTCTGAAGAGAATCTTAAGGCTTCTATGAAGGGAATCAAAAGGCTTCTATGAAGAGAATCTTAAGGCTTCTATGAAGTGAATCAAAAGGCTTCTATGAAAAGAATCATAAGGCTTCTATGAAGTGAATCAAAAGGCTTCTATGAAGAGAATCTTAAGGCTTCTATGAAGTGAATCAAAAGGCTTCTATGAAGAGAATCTTAAGGCTTCTATGAAGTGAATCAAAAGGCTTCTATGAAGAGAATCTTAAGGCTTCTATGAAGTGAATCAAAAGGCTTCTATGAAGAGAATCTTAAGGCTTCTATGAAGTGAATCAAAAGGTTTCTATGAAGTGAATCTTAAGGCTTCTATGAAGGGGATCAAAAGGCTTCTATGAAG
>NC_087202.1:103673235-103690735 GCF_015104395.2 Macrobrachium nipponense | reverse complement strand
CAACGCTTGAAACGGGATGCACAAGCAAATGGAGGAAAAGTGAGCAAACAAACTGGGGGAAACTGGTGGTCCAGAGGAGGTAAGGAAGGAGGGAAGGAGGGAGGGAGGTAAGCATAAAAATCACCATTATGACAAAAGAGGCATCTGCGTGTAGACCTATTCGCCATTAGGAGAATCTCCAGATCAACGGACGTGAATAATGCCTGAATAACAACGCAGCTCGCGAGGTCCTTTTTTTTTTTTAAAGCACAAAACCCCATTACCCGCCCAGCCTCGCAAGCACACGTCCGCCAAACTTCCTTCCGGGGAGATGGCTGGCTGGCTCTGTGGCTGCTTCCATGTGCGTGTATACAGCGCGCAATAAGAATGTCTTCTATTTTCACTTACTCGGGGAGTTAGCCAACAGACTGATTTGTTGTTATTGTTGTTGTTGTGGGGGGGGGGGGGGGGGGTTTAAGGAAAGCCTTATGGAAGAGCCTAAAAAGGTATGAAAAGGTATTTCGCATTAAGTTAAAGATACAGGAATTTTAGGATTAGATATTTGTGATATATTTATTAAAATGAAAAAGAAAATGTGAAAAAATAAATAATGTTACACAGTACAAAAAATGATTTCAATTAAAATAAAGCGTATTTATTTCAATTTCCGTTGGTGAAACAAGGATCTATATGACCGCAGATTTTAGCACGTTTTAATTTATTTGGTGCACTGAATTTAGGTTATATTTCTTTTCGATTATTTTGTGTTCCCACTTATAAATGAGAATACATGAATGTGTTTAATTTGTGCCAGTTTTACTTGATCCTTGTTGTTAGTATGAGAAGTACTAAGTATGAGTAATAATTACCAAGACCACTTCACGCTAAGTTAGGGATATAATATTTACAATTTATGTGTGAGGGGAAAATCTTCATCGAGATTTTCAAAATTATTACAAACGAATGCCATCCGATTACAGCAATCCACAAACGTATCATACGACGCCTATATACTAATTCTTTTAACTAATAAAATTGAGGTCCAAAAACATCTAAAAATCTATATTTCAACACGAATATAACTAAAATTAATGCACGAGAAATTCAAGCTCGTCAGCTGCAAAGCGAAGACAATCCATATGTGCAAGTTTCAGCTATGAGTGCACAACATCTGAATATAATGAAAACAAGAAAATGAAAGACACAGATATTAAGGAACATTACATATTCCAAAAATAGATTGTGGTACCATGCTTACAAAAAAAAAGATGAAATTTTATATATTTTGAGCAAGATACATAAAGTATATGTTAACATAAAAAAAACTTTAAAACGTGATATATTATATATATATATATATATATATATATATATATATATATATATATATATATATATATAGTGATTTAAAAAAAATTCATATTAACATGTACATGATGTATCTTGCTCAAAGTATATAACATTATATATCTAGTCAAGTGGGGCAAAAAACAATCAAAACACAAAACTTTCATTTTTCCCTCTATTTGATTTTGTATTTGTATTTCTAGTTAAACCTTTTCATAATGATCAATATTCAATGTTAAGTAAATCATGAAAAGGAATTGAGCCTAGGACCTTTAATGTTTTTTAACAATATTTTTTTATGATTTTTTTTTATCCTGAAATGGGGTAAAAAAAAAATCATATCGAGGCAAGAACAAATCATGTTTATTTTTGGCTAAAGAAACATGTGTAAGAAACTAAAATGCGTTTTTCCATACAAAATGGGAAGTTCAACATGAACAAAAGTTAAATCATATCAAAAGATAACAAAAAAGTACATTTTTTGCTATCTAATTGTGAAAAAAATTTTGTTATAACAATTTCCATAAACAAAATGAAAATCATTTCACTGGTATGAATTGTAAATCATGCATACTCATGCTATAATTCAATTAAAAAATCCTTTTCTATCATCTTAAGACGAACATATGCCATTTCATCTGGGAATCTAAAGAAACCTTTCTTCACCATAAGTTCTTCTGGCCCGTAGAAAATGTACGTTGTATCAACAATATCAATGTCCTTTTTGTCCTTGTTCCGCTCAATCTAGGTCCATTCCCTGGGGTTGCTGGAGATATTCTTCTTTTGTAGAAAATCAACTTGAGCTTTCGCTACTGTGCCGCCTTCATCGTTTGCAAAGGTTTTTATTATTTTCCCCCCAAAATAAATCATTCGTGGTTCAGTGTAGTATACTGCATGGTACTTTCCAACAGAATCTTCTGATATTACAGGAATGCCTGTTTCTATTGGCGCTGGTACCATTTCATGTTCACATTCCATGTCGCTTTCATCTTTATCCAAACTGAAACTAACGTCATAAGCAGAATCACTTTCCAAATTTATTTCTTCAACTGTTGTTGTGCTGTCGGAAAGTGGTTCAGGATTCTTTTTCTTTCTCTTGGTTAACTTCATATTCATTCTTCCTTTCGGAACCTGATGACTTGTAAGCTCCTTACTGCATTCTCCTTGAGTGATAATTTGGCTATGCATGTTGATTTGTCTTCTTGTGAGAGGATGTGTTCCACTACGTCCTCTGGAATTCAAAATCTCTTCCAGTGAAGTTTCCTTTTCCTTTGCTACCAACAGGATATTAAACTTCATTCCTGTTGGAGCCCTTGCTTGAATTTCATTGACGAGATCCGTCCAACTCAAAATTTTAGCAAAGTGTTCCTCGCTGCTGAATATCCTTAATATCATCAAGAAGTTCATCTTTATCGGTGCGGCCTTGAACATCCAGCCAGTGAAAGTAGATCTCTGTGAAACATCCTGCTGAAATGCTTATGATGGAATTAGTTGCGAGTCGTTGATGCCTGCCTCCTTATCAGTCATAGCATCCGATACCACAGGATTATTTTCGTCATCTTTTGGGCGCCCTCTGTCCAGCCATGTTTTGAAAGTTTTCAATTTCACAGGACAAAGGCGATCTTTATTGTACTTTTCTGAATTCAAAGGATATGTTCCAGTAGCACAAAAACCTGCCTTTGCATTGTCAGTCGAAAGTCCCTGCGGTTCCAGACACTGCACAGCATATTCACAAAGCCACAATTTTGTAATGGCAACCGTGGCCCTGTCTGATGTACATGCTGTTGCAGTGCTGCATCATAGTATGATTTTAAAGGCGCAAAGCAAGCAACGTCTAATGGTTGTAACAGATCTGTACAATGTGCAGGAAGATTGATGATACTGATATTTTCACTTTTTGCCACTAGTATTGTCTCTACAGATGTATGGCCGAGATGCCCATCCAAAATCAGGAGAAGTGTATTATCTAACAAGTCTGAACATGTCTCTATTAAAAAGCGAGTCTATGCTAAGTATCTACAGTGTATGGATGTTTAAAAAAACATGTCAGTCAGTCCTTGGAAAGGACAAATACTTATTTCACTCAAATACAAAAGGATTTATTATGCTTTGAAGAGACACTATATGACAAAAAATATGATCGGAGAAATAAAAAATCAATTTTGGGGTAAAAGCTGCTCACACTTGGGGAACAAAAAATCAAGTATGGGGCCAGAAAAAATAAGTGATTTTGATTTTTTCTTACCCCAGACTTAGCCATTAGAATGGTGCAAAAAAAATCACCTCTCCCCCCCGGGAGGGGGGTCAGGGGTCATAGAGCAATACACAGGGGCTACCGGGGGGCCTTGTGATTCTTTCTTACCCCAAAATGAGCTTGGACTCTGCGAATGGGGGAAAAAAAAATCAAACTTCTTATGAGCTACTTTAAAGTTTTGCTAAATTTTCCCCTTAAACTTTTGGAAAAAATTATCCTGAAAATATGCATTAAAGAAATGTTATGTAATATACACATGATAGTAATTACAAAAAAGTATTCTAACAACAAATCACCTAAAAATGATGATTAATTAGGGAGAAAGGTATAAAAAGGGGTGATTCTTTCTTGCCCCATCAACCCATATATTTTTTCTTACCCCATTTTACTATCTTTTTTTTTTTTTTTTTGTAAGCATGCTACCACATTCTATTTTTGGACTATATAATGTTCCTTAATCTTTGTCTTTTATTTTCCTGCGTTTTCATTATAATCAGATGTTGTGCACTCATAGCTGAAAATTGCTCTCACACACACAATATACTATATATCTATATTATATAGATATATATATATATATATATATATATACTATATATATATACATATATATATAATCTATATATATTATATATATATATATATATATATAAATATATAGTATATATATGTATTATATATATATATATATATATATATATAAGATATATAGATATATATGTATATATATAGATATATATATATATATATATATTATATATATATTATATCTATAATATATATAATATAATATATATGCATGTATTAACTTATCACGTACACAAAAGTTCTGTGCATGAGAACGATTACTAAAAGGACGAAGGATTTCATTCAAACTGGATGGTATCTAGCGGAGTTATTTATTCAAAAAAGTTAGCAGCTCTCAAGGACAAATATTATCATTATTCGATAACGCGGACTGTTTGCCTTTTAAAAGCTTGTAACTTTTTTTTTAAAATAAATAACTCTGCTAGATACCATCCACTTTGAACGAGGTCCTTTTAGACCTTTATAATATATATATATTATATATTATATATATATAGTTATATATATATATATAATATATATATATATATAAAATATATATATATATGTGTGTGTGTGTGTGGTGTGTGTGTGTGGTGAATATGTAAATATATATAAGTATTATGTAAGTAGTTTATATAGTAAGTAATATTATATATATATATATATAATTGTGTGTGTTGTGTGTGTGTGTGTGTGTGTGGTGAATTAATATAATATTATATATTATTATATATATATAATATATATATATATATATAATATAAAAAATATATATATAGTATAAATAATTAGCCAAGAAAAAATTAATGCATGCAGAGCCAAGCACTATTAGTGGAACTTGAGGGATTGCAATTATGCATACATGCATAATTTCAATTTTAAAGCAAATATTGATGCTGATATGAGAGAGAGAGAGAGAGAGAGAGAGAGAGAGAGAGAGAGAGAGAGAGAGAGAGAGATTGATTCCAAATATGAATACTGCAGCCACATAATCCCACTTTCACTATATAAAAAAAAAACTTAACCAAGGGACGAATATTTAAGCTAAAAAACAAACATACGGAACGAATGTTTAAGCTAAAAAATAAAATAAGGAACAAATACTTACGCTCGAAAATAGACTAAGAAACGAATAAATAAACTAAGGAACGAATATTTAAACTAAAATATAAAATAAGGAAAGAATCTTTAAGCTAAAAATAAAACAAGGGACGAATATTTACGCTCGAAAATAAACTAAGGAAGGAATATTTAAGCTAAAAATAAACTAAGGAACGAATATTTAAGTTAAAACATAAATTTAGGAACAAATATTTAAGCTAGAAAATAAACTAAAAAATTAATATCTAAGCTAAAATATAAACCAAGGAACGAATATCTAAGCTAAAAATAAACTAAGAAACGAACATTGAAGCTAAAAAAATAAACCAAGGAACGAATATTAAAGCTAAAAAAACTATGGAACTAATATTTAAGCTAAAAATAAACTATGTAACTAATACTTAAACTTAAACATAAACTAATAAATGAAAATGTAAGCTAAAAAATAAACTACGGAACGAATATTTAAGATAAATAAAATAAGGAACGAATGTTTAAGCTATAAAATAGGCTACGGGACAAATATTTAAAAACAAAAATTAACTAAGAAAAGAATATTTTAGTTATAAAATAAACTAAGAAGTGAATATTTAAGCTAAAAAGTAAACTACAGAACCAATATTTAAGCTACAAAATAAACTAAGGAAACGAATATTTAAGCTAAAAAACAGACTAAGCAACGAATATTTAAGATCAAAATAAACTTAGGAACGAATATTTAAGCTAAAAAATAATCTAAGGATCGAAAACTAAAGCTAAAAACTAAACTAAGGAACGAATATTTAAGTTAAAAAATAAACCAAAGAACGAAGATTTAAGTTAAAAAGAATAAGTAGCGAATATTCAAGCTAAAAAATAAACTAAGTAACGAATATTCAAGCTAAAATATAAACCAAGAAACGAATATTTAAACTAAAAAATACACTAGGCAACGAATATTCAAGCTAAAAAATTCACTAAGCAACGAATATCTAAGCTAAAGATTCAAGCTAAAAAATAACTAAGGAACGGATGTTCAACCTAAATAATAAACCACGGAGCGAATATTGAAGCCACAAAGCCAAGACTTGACTTTCAAATGCGACGAAGCAACAGCCGAGTCTTCTTCAGCGAACTTACCTGCAGAGGAGGCAACTCGACGTACTCGTAGTGGAAATGGGCGCACTGGTCGAGGCGAGGGAACCGCGTCTCACCCTCGTCCATATCGACCATACTCCTGCCCACATTGACGCCCATGCCACTGCTACCCGTCAGGTGGGTGATACGCACACCACCCCCATCTCCGACGTCGCTCGATACGCAAAGACCGCTCTGCAAGGGAAAGAGACAGAACAATCAATCACAGGTACTGATAACATCATATTCTTTCAGGCATGAACGTTTCTCTCTCCGAAAACAATAAAAAGAGGAAAGGTTTTGACCAATGACAATTTATGGAACATTTTCACTTATAATAGCCAACAGCCATATCTATAATCATTAAATATTTTATGCAGCATTAAAATATTATTTTCATTCTAAAAAATATGCAAATAGAATTGCGCTTATGCAATGTATTGTTCTCCCCCCCTAACCTTTAATTATACGTTATACCTAAAAAAAATATAAATAAATAAATATATAAAAATAAAAGCCATGCAGGTACGTATCAGGAAATGGCAAAAGTGACTCTTATTAAATAATTTTATGCTCACTAACGTTAAATGCGATAAAGGCCGAAGTCACCATTACCACCATATGCAATTATACACTAGAGATAAATCGAAAATAAAATAATTTTTATAATAAAACCTAATACTTACAATATATGACTACAACTAACAAAAAATCACAGTAGCAGTGACAGTCACCTTGGCAACACTAGAAAAAACATCAATAGCGACAGAGATAAAAGCTGTAACGACACAAACAGAAATAATTACGATGCTGATTTATTGCACAAATCTTAATGACAATATCTTAGAAAAATAAATTACAAAGCAAGAAAGGTGTTTTCATTTATAATATTACGTTTGCTCCTTTGGCTTCTCATCAGCAAACGTATACCTACGGTCCACCAGCACCCACTTTTATCTTTTCTTTTCAAAATAAGACTTGATACAAAAGAAAAATAATCAGATCAACCAACAATAAAAAAAAAAATATATCAGTAAGAATTAGTACCCGAAAACTGGATATGTAACCACCACCCGATTGTCTATCATTAAGAAGAAACTATCAAAAAAGTTTTTAAAAAAATGAGAAGCCATACGCAAAATATTTGCTTGTTCATTTAATTTCACGGGTTACCGACTTCAACATATTTTCATTCACATTCTTTAATAACAGTCTTATTTTTGCATTAACTTAAATGTTTTACGAGTTAAGCAGTCCCTCGTTGGTCAAATGGTTTTCGCGCTCGACTACCAACCCGGTGGTCCAAAGTTCGATTCTCGGCTCTGCCAACTTTTTCCAAATTCCTTACGCGCAAGAGCGATGTATATTCACATCGTCATAAAAACAGCAGTATACTCCTCCGAAATTAGAAGCAAATAATACTATTTTGATTAAAACGAGAGCCTGGATCCTTCACAAGTTTATTTATCGTAGCCAATTTCCAAGCGATACGATTTCAAAGCGCACACAAACACGTCTTAAGCCTAAATTGCCGATGGCAAAGAGAAGGATGGTGAAGGGAAGGTTACCCCCAATAAATCAGAAAAGGTTGTGAATGGGAGTCGAGAAAGTCATCATCAGCCTTCGATATGATTGCGAGGTGGAAAGAGCACAACAACACCGACAAGATCATTTGTTAACATCCTAACAAACAGAGATTACGATGCGTCAACTGACCGTCACAGGCCATCTTTTTCTGTATCATTTCTAAAGTTTGTGTGTTTTATACAGCGTGGAAACTTCGTAGTCAAGTAAATAATATATGAAAACTTCACATACTTTACGCAAACTAAGGCTAACGGTGAATTGGCTGTATCCCATTATATTTTGATAATCTACGATCTATTCCTCCTCAGTTATTACAGTTTACGCAATTATTCGCCTTTTTAGATTTCAATGTGTGCATCCGAATCTCCCCTCGATATATAATCCAGGGGTCCCCTTCCTTCATTTAATTTCTGATATTAAATCCGCATACTCAAACCACTTCATAAACTTCTACTAAACAACTATAAACGAGACGAGCTTCATCGCACATCACTGCAACTAACCCAATCCTACTTCAGCATCGCTTCTAAATATATGTAAACCCATCACATTCGCGATTACAGTGGAGTCAACGAAGCAATATTGATGGGATGCGCAACATACAACACCCGGGTTGCATTCAATATGCAGTGCAACATAAAGCCTCCATCACAAGGTAATGTGCGACTGATCATTCATAACACGCCGTCTGTCTGTGAAGTTCTGATTACATTTCGCCCTCGGGCACTGCAAACGACCACGCGAGATGATCGACGCGGAATGGGTCACCGTAATAATACAACGATAATAACAATGACACGACCGAGAACACTGCCACTAAGCCAGAGGTATAAGTTCTCTAAACCCCGGACACAGCGAATAAAATTCTGTCATTTACTGAAATGTCTAAAATTTGCGGACTAAATGATCATGAAAAAAAAAAAGTCAACAGGACACAAAAGGGATTCCAAAATAAATGACCGTATGAATAAATCCAAATCTCAACAAAGGGAAGGGGAAAAACATGAAAAGCACACGGCGTGCGTTTCACATGCCATTAGAGAACGAAAAATAATACGGTAATAATGGAGCGCAGCGTTTAGCTCTGAAACTAGTTCACCAGGAAGGGGACACGTGGAAGTTTTTTCTCGCAGACGCTAAGAAACTAAATTTGAGAGAGTCGGGAAGAAGTGGTGGGGGATATTAATCCTCTCGCAACTCAAACAGCTCGGTGTGTTTGAGAGAGGATATTAATTCTCTCGCAATAGTCATATACCGCCCCCAGGCCGGAAAGAATGCAGTTAAAATACTACCGTTCATTTTCATATGCAATTATGTTAAGCCTCGTATCACAAGGTCCAATATACAGTTTCCATTACTAAAAATGCACGTAAAAATACACACACAAACTATATACATACATACATACATGCATGCATACATACACACACAAATACATATGTAGATAGATAGACAGATAGATATATCTATATCTATTCATTATTATAATATATATATATATATATATATATATATAATATATATATATATATACACACACACACACACACACACACACATATATATATATCTCTCCCCAAATAACCTTTAATATATGAACCAATATAGATATCTATATAGATATTTCTTCAACAATGACCCATTCCCTTATAACAAAGGGTTGTTCTAGAAAAGCACACAAGGTCACAGCCACATTCTTATCTTGTCCGATGAAATGAGCATGAACCCCTTGCACAACTGTGACATTCATCCATACCTTGAGGCGCGTCCACACGGTCGAACAATGTCCGACGGACAAACATTGTTACAAATTACCAATTGTCTACAGGTCTTTGCCTTCCGAGCAGAGTAAAAGCAGTAGGATACAACCTCATCTGGTAGCACTGATTGTTGCTTGCCAGATCTACTTCCATCGTTTCAACGCTTATGACGTCATCCTGCTTCGCCGATTGATGTGGTAACAATGTTTGTCCGTCGGACATTGTTCGACGCACCTTTACACCCAATCTCGCACCTCCTACTAGATATTCTCTCCAAAAGCTGTTCCACACGATCTATGCGCTGCTTTCTAGGTCTTCCCTTCCTTCTCCCACCGAACACACACGAATTACCCTCCTTCATTGATTGATTGATTGCTTATGAAATTTAGGTCTTGAGGACCAAGCGCCGGAACCCATCAGGATTATTCAGCACCCTAATGAAGTTGAAATATAAAAGTTAGTATGATAAATTATGAATAAGTGAATGATAGCCCTCCGTTCTTTCCACACAAGACCATCTCGAAATACACCGCTCCATACTTTCGCAAACTTATCTCAAATTCCTTATCCAACCCATTCTTCTAATACAGGGGTTTTCAACCTTTTCCTTCCCACGTACCCTTTTCGGGTATTTGTAATATCAGTAATGTACCCCCTTCGCTTTGTATAACGTGGAAAACAAAACCAACTCAGAACAACTGTAAAGAGGGAAAGTAGCAGATAACCCCCTTGACATAACCAATAATATTGTAAACATAAAGAATTCCATAAAATAATAAAAAATTCTTTTATAATTATTTACCTCTGGCAATGCAGTAAATACTCAAGGTTACGGTACTGAGCTGCAAAACAAAATATATTATTATTACTTGAGCTGCAAAGGTAGTTAATGAAATGGCTGAAACTGTTTTCATTTAACTATCCTAGTTGGCGAGGAGCAGTTTTTGCTAAAGCACATTGAAGGTCGGCATCTAGTATTCACTCGAGTGCCATGGGGAACGCGTACCCCAGGTTTAAAACCCCTGTTCTAATACTATATATGGTGCGCAAACAAATCATCTCAGCAGCTTCAACATTTTTCTTCCATTCGAATTCAACGCCTATTTCTTGCATTCACAACAGAAAGCTGGTTCAACACAGCCTTCAAACATTCCCACATCAGCTTCCACGGACACTGACTGTATTCCCAATTGCAGATGAGTCCTCTCTCTTGGGGTCAACAGCAACCACTTGGTGGCAGTACTAACTTTAGGATTACACTCATTCGGGCTCCCAAAATAAACGCCAATATGCCTGGAGCACCCAATATGGCTGGCTTTCAAAATACACCTTTCCTTTTCGCCTAAGGGCAGTTTTGGTGTCTTTTGAAACGAATTGCAAGTTTATATATAAAAAGACTTGATGAAATTGCTCTTCATTTTTAAGTTGCAGGTGGAGGTTCCTTCCATGAATTTTATTAGAAGTAATAATTCAACTTCTGCACAGAAGAGTTGACGTATACATGACACGGGGAATGTACAACAACGAGGCGCGCACGCACGCGCAGTCCGTTGCAAGCGGAAGTTTGAGGCTGCGAAGGAATTATCACATGAGAACGATCCGGGAAACTTTGGGACGGTGGCAGCAACAGCGGCTGCAAAGTTGACTCAGTTGCAATAATAACTGGGGCATGCATGCAATTAGGGAAGCTTGTTCTCATCTCGACTCAAATATATTCCCACTCGACAAGGTCCCCCACACTTCAGACAGCGGCAGTAGGACCACTGCCGAAAACGCGATTCGCTTTCGGACGAGAAAAAATGAAAGACAGGCATGTTGCAAACTCCATAATTATCTGCTTATAGTTCCCAGTTACCAAAAGTTGCAACATTAGAAGAAATTAAGACATTTTAGGTCGTGCTTTAGACGAAATTTTTATATCAACCTTGATTGTTTAGACGATGTTATAAGCTCATCATACAAATTCTAAAAACTGTATGCATAATAAGACTTTCACTGCCACTGCACTAGAAAGTGAGTAAAAGGAAGCAAACGAGGGGAAGAGAAGGTCTGCTGCAGTTAGAATTCACTTTCTAAAATGACGTGACAAATAAACAAGGGACCCATAAACAAATGTTTTAAACTGGTGATAAGAGAAAACGCGAGCGGGTGTTTGAGGACGGCCTGTCTAGCTAAACAAGTTAATAGATTTTTAAAGCTAACATGCTCATCGTATATATATATATATATATATATATATATATATATATATATATATATATATATATATATATATATATATACATATATAAAATGTATGTATGTATGAACGCGTGTGAGCATTTGTGTGTATGTGAAACAGTAGAGTGCAGTTAAGGAGTCAATGAACAAAAAGACAAAATAAAAATATTAATAATACAAATAAAAAAAATAAGATGCCATACAACTGAGACAACAAAGGCTGCCAGATACGCACCTGCAGAGAAAGGTTCTCAGTAGATGGAAGCAGCAAGGAGGGAAGAAAACGAGAGAGAGAGAGAGAGAGAGAGAGAGAGAGAGAGAGAGAGAGAGAGAGAGAGAGAGAGAGAGGACGCAACGTTTATTGAATCGGGGAAGGGGGCCATTGGCACCATGTTATGGGTCATAAAAACGGCGCACAAAATATTGAAAATCGACAGTAAAGAAAGAATCTGATTCGTTCAACTCTTCAAAGGAGGAAATATATATATAATGACCATCCTTCTCTCTCTCGCTTCTAATATTAAAAAAAAAAAAGGGGGGGGTAGCCTCTTTCCCAACACCGTTGCTTTGGGCATCTTCATTTGCTGTGGCCATGTACTTTCTCCATAAAAATACTAAAATATACCAATAAAAGGAGAGAGAGAGAGAGAGAGAGAGACTCGACTTATATCCAGAGCAACTGAATGAATAAATTAAAATCCTATCAGAGTAAGTATGTGGAACGATATTTAAAATTGTGGAAGTGGAATGAGAGGCACTTGTACCCCCATTCCAAATGTGTCAAGTGTGCCAAGTACTGAAATGCCCAGTTACCTTTAAAATTCTAAATTCGATATGATGTCACGCAAAATCTATTCGCAATGGGAAATTCTGATCCTTTTCCCTAATCCATTAAATTTTTTCCCCGATTCCATATCAGCCATAAGAAGCGTAACTCTACACTCGACTTCTCTGAATAATGTTTGGGAAAATCATTCAACAATTACGAATTCATTTACGCAATAGACTCGTTCGCTCCCATGGTGACGAGATTCAGGAAGTCATCTGGAGAGAGAAGAGAGAGAGAGAGAGAGAGAGAGAGAGAGAGGGGGGGGCCCTATTTATTCGGTATGCTGTAATAAGTAATGATATACCGTAATGCTTCCTAAGATATTCTATGACAATTCTTCGGACTGAAAATCCGGCTTCTCATTTCATGCTGAGAGAGAGAGAGAGAGAGAGAGAGAGAGAGAGAGAGAGAGAGAGAGAGAGTCGAGCCGCTTTAATAAACCCCCAGAAAAAACCACAATAAATCAGGAATAAATGATATTAGATTAGACTTAATGAAAGGGAAAGCGAGAGGGAGGGGGGGGGGGGGGTGCAGCTAAATCATACTTGCACTGCAAATTCGGCGTATAACTTTCTCAAGAAATTTGGTCGAAAGAAATTCTTACCTTCTTGTAAGAATGAGATTCTAAGTGGTAATATGAATCTGTGCTTAAAAATACGACTTCACCTAAAATGCAAAAATACATAATTACAAAAGTAAGTTAGTTATTCATTGTATAATCCATACTTAAATGAGCCTTTCTCAATCTAATTATATGGGTAGAAATGATTGATCTCGGCTAATGCTCTAAAATGCCCTTCAGTTTTTACACATACACACGCACATACATACATGCATACATACATACACCATCCTAAAAAAAAAAAAAAAAAAAAAAAAAAAAAAAACCGGCGTTCTCAGTTAGTCAGTCCCTAAGAATTGACAGACAAATATATCCTCCACTCTCAACAAACGAAACCTGATCCCCTCGATGACACAGCAGAGGTTCCCTTCGCAAACTTCCCCTCCCTTCCAATCTTTAACGCGCTAAAGTAATAATATAGAATGGGGCGCCCACCAAGAGTAAACATCAGCTGACGTTCAATCTCCTTGAGCAGAGTTAACTTACACCAGGCAATCTGCACCAAAGCCCCCTTTTCAGAGCCCTAGTTCTTACCCAGTCACATATTTCGAAAGATGCGCTGCAGGCGCACCAGAGGGTGGCAGGCAAATTTTGCATTCCATCAGGGTGTTTGCTAAAGAAAACATAAGATGGAATTCATCACTTATTTTACAGACCCGCCACCACTACCAATGTCATTTTACTAATTTTACCAGTGAAATGACATTGTCACATCAATTTCAATAATCCATTCTGTGGGCACTAATATTCCCTCAGATACAACCCGAGTTAGAAAAGAAGACCGCTAACTTTACAACCAACAATAATCAATTTCTGGTGTATTTGACAACAATGAAGAACTAAAAAAGATGATGATGTGCATAAGCCTTTCTCTAAAATCTGATTTTACGCAAGTGCTCACTTTGTACTTAGGCTCACTAAAGTTTCTGTAAATCTCGATTAACTATTAGGATTTAATGACAACAACGCAATAGCCGTTTGATTATGGCTACTAAAATCGGCGTCACAACACAACGGGTCAATATTCACAAACTAAAAGTAATTATAAAGAAAAGCGCCTCACGATAACGAAGACCAATAATTCAAAGCCCACTGCTATCCCAAATCAAGTAAGATGTCACCTGCACCAACATACTAACAATTCCGGTACAGTATCGGAAATGACGGGTCATGAATGGAAAGACGCTTCAAAATGACTTCTGCGATATCCAGTGCCTTCTAGTGACATCAAATTAATTTTCGGATCTCAGGAAGAAAACGGGTTTCCGATAAGAAACTGCAAAGTTGTACAAGAGGCGATACGCATTATGTCAAGGCCTGATCCTTGGTTAGAGAGGTAGATACACTTTGTATAACCTCGACTCCGTAGTGACAATATCACGCTCCTGAGGGTTTGTCGATATGTCGCGTGACAATGAACAAAAACCGCAGCTCCAAGATTCTGCCATACATGCGTTCGCAAAATCGTGAATTTCAGGGATTTAACAGTAATACATTAATTACCACGTTCCCAGGCAAAACCCGTAACTGATTGCATACAAATACTGGAAACTGTCCTATGATATAAACAAGAAATGAACACTTGGTGAAACAAGATTTAATCATCTAGAAATTCCTTTTAAAAAAGGCGCTAAACAAGTACATAAAAACCGATTTTCGGGAATACAAACGAACACGAATCAAAATTGATCTTTTCAGTCAATGGATTAATGAAGAAGCCGGCCTACTTCAACATTATTTATAATCAACCTTATCCGGTGGTCTGAGGTTCGATTCTCGGCTCTTCCAACGTGGAATCAGAGGAATTTATTTCTGGTGATAGAAATTCCTTTCTCGATCTAATGTGGGTCGGATCCCACGATAAACTGTAGGTCCCGTTGCTAGGTGACCAATTGGTTCCTAGCCACGTGAAAATATCTAATCCTTCGGGCCAGCCCTAGAAGAGCTGTTAATTAGCTCAGTGGTCTGGTAAAACTAAGATATACTTATAATCAACCTTACTGGAAATTACAAACTGGTATCGGTCGTAAGGCCTCATATATTTATAACAGCAATGTAATCAATGCAACCTGTTTTAGGTCATTTGTGTTTCCTTTACTGAAATTCTGCTCTCCGGTGTGATGTCTGCTTCTGCCTGTGATTCATCTCTCTTAGACAGTGGTTCGTGGTGGTGGGTTTCTGTTTCCTAACAGTAGTAGTTATGACCTGGATCATCGACGGATGGTCTCTTGTCTGTCACTTTTTCATAAGATGTATTTGAACAGAGATTTCACATTCACAATTAACCCTGATTCCATTTACCTACCGAGAGCAACCAGATTCAGTCAACAGCAAAACCGCTCCACCAATATGCTACATATGTTCCTCGGTGTCGAACTTCCCAAAGGAAGTCGTGCAATTGGAACTTTTAAAACATTTTTATATATTTATTTTTTTTATTTGTTAATAAGTGGCGTCTCTTTCTGTATTTCCCTTTACCGCCTCTCACTACTTCCTAATGAACACCATATGTTTTGGAAGCTTGAATTTAAACTCAGTGGCCCCTGTGGGCTTGTTCCATATCAATAGGTTTCATCTTCTGAATAATAATAATAATAATAATAATAATAATAATAATAATAATAATAATAATAAACTGTGTGGATTGAGCTGACACTACAACTCGAAGTGATTACTGGCGTGGTGAAATATCGGACTAAACGGAGAAAGGCTCTCTGTTCTCATTAAATGACGATTATTACAGCGTTAGAGAGAGAGAGAGAGAGAGAGAGAGAGAGAGAGAGAGAGAGAGAGAGAGAGAGAGAGAGAGAGAGAGACTTAAAAACAAGCTCCCCAAAACATACGGTGTTTACCGATCAACTTTGTTTTTTTAATGGACATTTCAAAAAAGACCTGTTAAACAAAACATTAAACCTTCAGAGCAAAAAGGCAACAACAACAACACTGACAAAAATCAATCCCGCTGGGCCCCACAAAACAGAAGCCTCGACTAATTAAAACCAAAATGTGAAAATGGCCAGAGTAATTCCATAAGTGCCAACGTCAGGCCCTAGTGTCAGAACTCACGAAAACGCCCTCGCATCACGAGAGCACAGAAGAGAAAAGTCAACGTCCCCATATTATCACTAATGGGCAAGGCCACTCGTTGTCTCTAATGAAATCCTCACTAGGAACGCAATGGACCCTTAAACCGCCTATTTGTAGTAAAACACACAGTATAATTATCCTAAGTAAAGGCTTCCGTAATCAGATCATCTAGAAGCAGAGTTTATAACATTTTAATGGCTTTGAAATTGCTTACTATTAGATATACAAAACAGCAAAGATACATTTCAATAAAAACAAACGACATTTTAGGATGAAACCGAACGGCTCAATATAATAACAATAACAAAATCAAAGCCTTGACGCGCATATTCAACCTCATCAAAAACAAAGTGACGAAAACAAACGGGAAACGTGAAAAAACACAAGCTTCAGATGGCTATGTAGCAACAATGCAGAGGAAACGCGCATACGAGAAATCAACAATGGAAAAGAAATCGAGAAAAAGCTGCGTGATAACAATTATCTTCAGGGTGAATGTAATCGAGAATTGAAGTAAAAAACGTTGTTACAGAGACAAGTAAATACAACAGAATTTTTTCAAGGGAAAAAGAGGAAATGGATCCGCAGTCAGGAAAACAATGTAGTGTTGAGTCCATAAAGAGGAAATCTGAAGGCCCAGTTCATGTACTTGATTGAAGTGAAAGGTTTTAAGAGTAATGTCAATCAGGAGATCAATGAACAAATGGTTAAATGAAGTTTATAGATTACCAAGGTGATATTCCAGCAAGATAGTAACACCTTAACGTGTGCTTGGAAGAGGAGACTGGATAAAAAGAAAAAGTAATTCGGAACCAGACGAGGATAATAACAGTGTTCAGAAGAAAGATCACTATTCTATACTCATTATACTTACTTTATATTTTCATTTTCATAGCTTTCACTTGGAAGGAAGTTCGTAAATACCAAAAAATGTATCCAGAACATGAAGAAAGAACAGATGAGGTGGTGTTGCGTGTGTTACGTACAGTAGGCGTAATAATTTCTGGTGAAGGGGCAAAACTGCTTCT
>NC_087202.1:103658235-103668235 GCF_015104395.2 Macrobrachium nipponense | reverse complement strand
TTACGTTTCGAAACACGATTATCTGACGATCAATGGAACTTGGAAGAGAAATGTAGGTATAATCGTCCGTGTAATTAGGGGGCAATCAATCACTGGTACGAGATAGGAAGCTCAAAACAAGAGACAAGTTCCAGACATGGAAGGTTCAGTTCCTTTCAGATACTTTTGGAGGCTCACTACACGAAAACTAAACTGGACAAAAATACAGTTTAGCTGTATACATTTCATTTAGATAAAGGAATGCGTTTACCCCTAACATATTTGTGATAAGTTTATTCATACTTCACCTGTAAGTTTTAAAATATGTTTCCTTTGTCGGCCGACGGGCGCGAACCACCGAACCCAACAAATTTAGGACTCACAGTGGTTTAAGGCTTCACTCTGCGTCCTGAATTTGTTGGGTTCGATGATTCGCAAAATATTTTTATTTGATGTATATAGATCTTTGGCATTATGCCAAGCACTGGGACAACTAAGGCCATTCAGCGCTGAAACGAAAATTGACAGTAAAAGGTTTCAGGAGGAAAATCCCCAGTTGCACTATGAAACAATTGTTAGGAGAGGTTGAACAGTAAGATGGAAGAAAGAGAATAAGAGCGGAGGTACAGTAAAAGGAATGAAAGTAGTTGTGTCTGTATCAAAAATACCTGGTATCTGTTCATGCTAACCAAATATCCGCATGACATTAATCCTGTTCGCATTTTACTCGTAACTCAAAACTTTTACAAAATCGTTTAAACGTCTCCGCTAGTTCGGCAGTTTCTCTTCACTATCCTCTGTTGGAACCGCACCCATCAATCATCCCTCACGCCATTCACGATTCACTTTCCTGCTTCACAATCTTGCGTCTACTTCTATTGCTCTTTCTCTGGTTTGCTGCGTCACTATTCTCAGAATTTAGATTGCCAACCAAGGAGACAAAGCACTCCGTTGTCTCTGACCAAATTTTCCAGTCACCCAATCATCACTCCCCTCCCTATATGTTCTCACAAGCTCGCTGTACTTCCATCATGAAAGTTTTTAACGTCCAAAGTACTACATCTTAACTATACTTGTCCTATCTACTATATACAGCTTTTTCCTTTCACTTTCAACTGCTCGCATAATCCATCTATATGTAACGTGAACAGCGCTTTACAAAATTTTAGAGAAATGACTCGTCCTTCAAAATGAGCCTTTCGCTACGATGATCTAAAATATAAACAAAACTACAATGCCCATTAAGCCCATTCAAAGATTTTATGATTAAAATTATGTAAGCAGTATACCAATCATATATTTCGTGTTTCCACTTTTAACTTACCTAACCTTTATTTCATAAAAATATTTAAGCAACCCTCACTGAAGATCAAATTCCAGTATTTACGAGAGACTTGCAGTATTCAAACGCCGTTTCAAAAGGACGTAGCCGAGCAGAGCATCAGGAACCAGAATTCTAGTGTCGGCGCTGTTGGTGTACCGGAATAAAATAAAAGTCGAATACTGTTCCAATTATTTGCAACAAATATTTCATTTCAACCGGGCCACACATTCGTGTAATACCGAAGCCTGCTCTCTAGTCGACCACAATGGTTACGGAAAATAAAAGTTTCATTTTCTATTATGAATCGCATCGCTAATTCTGTGCAAGTAATTCAGGAAGTGTTCACTTATGAGAAGACCAGACGTCGCATTTGTACTACCTCAGTAAGTTCTCATATTCTCTTAGAGAAGAATATAGTGTTTAGGGCAAAGAACAAGCGCTGGGACCTATGAGGTCATTCCGCACTGAAACGGAAATTGAAAAGAAGAGGTTTGAAAGGTGTAACAGGAGGAAAACCTCGCAGTTGCACCATCAAAAATAATTGTTAAGAGGGGGTGGGAAGTAAAATGGAAGAAAGAGAATACCAACGGAGGTGCAGTAATAGGAATGAAAGGGGTTGCAGCTAGGGGCCGAAGGGACGCTGCAAAGAACCTTAAGTAATGTCTACAGTGCAACGCATGAGGCGAACTGCCGGCACTAGCCCCCAATTAGGCCCTTTTCTTTCCTACAGCTTTATGCTTTGGTTCCCTGTCCTTGCATCGCTGAGAGTAACTATTTTCAAGAAATTTGCTCCTGCAACATCTTGCAAAAGATTTGTTTCTTTTCCTTCCTAAAGCTCAGCTTATCACGTCTTTAGGACAAGTGCAAAATTTGCAAAAGCTTCACCAACACACGATTAAAACCCTGCTGGGGGAAGAGCTCAAGACTTGACAAGACTTGTCAAACAACTTTTGCACTCAATAATAAACTGAATTCATCTTAAAAGATATTTATTTTCTCCTCAACCTTCTCAGAAGGAACACTTCAATCAGATGCAGGTTTTTAACGACATTCATTCAGTGCCATTAAATTAAACTCGTCATCTAATTCAAAGGTTACTTTAAAATCAAGGCAATATTACAAGATAAACCATTGAAAGATGATGCATAATAACACTCTCTCTCTCTCTCTCTCTCAATGGCTTGAGCCCTGGAAACGAGACCCGTAAAAATTAACGTACTGAAGAATATTGAACATCATGACGGTCCAGAAATTTCCAATTTTCCATGATACGAGTATAAAAAAAAGTCGTAAAGCAGCGCCGTGCCATGATCGCGATCATCAAGTGAAGCTAGACAAAATCAAAACTGCATTAGGATGCATCGCCATGGCGTCCTCCTCCTGCGGAATACATCTGCTGCATAGTGCTGCTGCTGCTGTGAGAGCCTTAACGGCAGATGTAAACTTGGTATGGATGAGAGAGAGAGAGAGAGAGAGAGAGAGAGAATGATCGGTCGTTCCAGGAATGTATAAGCCACAGTCGTAGGATAAAAGCACGCTTCTAAGATCTACCGAAGGGCACATGGAAAGCTATACAAGTATATTCCTAAACTGACCGATATAAATGTTATTGGTGCAGCAAAGACTAATCAAAGGAAGGTTCTGCTACCACCATACAACCAAAAGAAACCAGGTACTAAGCTGAAGAACTCTCGACTTTCACCCAAGGAGGAGGAGAGAGAGAGAGAGAGAGAGAGAGAGTCAAGTAGTGATATCCTGATGGGGATCAAAGTGATTTTTTTGTGTTAATCCGCAGTCATCATTTGTTTCGACTCGAATTCTAGAGAGAGAGAGAGAGAGAGAGAGAGAGAGAGAGAGAGAGAGAGAGAGAGAGAGAGAGAATTTTGGTATCTGTAACTATTAACTATGGCGTACAGTCAGATTCAAAAGTTCGCCGACAGTTGAAAAACATGTCAGCGGACTTTTGAATGCCACAGAAAAATGAATTGTCTTAAAACTGGCGTCACAACACCTAGATTATTGACGCCGATGTGACAGTAAAAGTTAGTTCATATTTTAGTCTGACCCTTTCTCAATCATTCCCCCTCTTTGTTTGTTTGTTTGTATGGTGTTTTGACGTTGCATGGAACCAGTGGTTATTCAGCAACGGGACCAACGGCTTTACGTGACTTCCGAACCACGTCGAGAGTGAACTTCTATCACCAGAAATACACATCTCTCACACCTCAATGGAATGCCCGAGAACCGAACTCGCAGCCACCGAGGCGGCAGGCCCCTGTTGCTGTTGGGTGGGCAAGGAAGTCGTCTCACAAGAGCCGTTTATTTCCCCACAGTAATCATCAGATTCGCCGAATTCTTACACAAGACTTGAAAATTTCGCCTTATACAGCAACAAACGTAAAAAATAAAAGTTATAATTTCTGCACCATACTATGGAAACTACATGTTCGCGACGAAAGCTACTCGTTGGACGAGTGGATTTCGCGCTCGGCTACCAATCCGGTGGTCAGAAGTTCGATTCTCGGCTCGGCCAACGTGGAATCAGAGGAATTTATTTCTGGTGATAGAAATTCATTTCTCGATAAAATATCTAATCCTTCGGGCCAGCCCTAGGAGAGCTGTTAATCAGCTCAGTGGTTTGGTAAAACTAAGATATACTTCATGCAACGAAAGCTACGAAGAAATAGCCCTTCCAAATCACGAGATATTAAACCTAACATTGTTTGAAATGTCAAAGTCACAGTAAAAATTAATTCCAGTTTACCAATAGAATAATAATAATAATAATAATAACCTAATAATAATAATAATAATAATAATAATAATAATAATCTCATTTACAGGAAAGGATAATCGTAAAAAAAATTCAAAAGATGACTTATAAAGGTGCCCTGATCCATGCAGATATTACGACATGGTGTTTTCACTTACGAGATAGAAAAATATTTCTGCATTACCAGTAAGTTGGCTTCATTATTTAAAGTATTATGTATGTGTGTGTGTGTGTGTGTGTGTGAATGTGTGTGTATTGTGTGTGTGTGTATCAGCCCCCCATTTCTCTCTCTACACATCAAACTGCCCCGACTGGACCCATGCTCTGATTTATCTGAATGTTCATACAAAGTTGAGCTATTCGTTATGATTTAAGGAGTACATTTCCCTTTACGAGCAACATAATCTTCCTAATGGAGTTTATCAGGTGCCACAGATACTACCAGTCCTGTACAGAGGGGATTCTTGTACAAGCTCGCTTGGGGACTGAAAAGTTTCCCTACGCATACCTCAACGTCAATTTAGGTAAAAATTTAATAGTCATATATATAGAATAGATATACATATTATATATATAATAATTTATATAATAATTAATATTATTTAATAAAATTGTATATATGTAGTATATATATATATGTGTATGTATATATATATACATATACATATATATATATATATATTATATATATATATATATATATATATAGTATATATATATATATATAGATATATGGGATGAATTCTGCCTTGTTCATGTCCTTTCCCTTTTCCAATTATGACATGATGCGATCCTCATGACATGTTGACGGAAGACTGATCAATTACAGGTTTATTTTTCTCTGCTTACCCCCGACTGCGACCAGCAATCAACAACAATCGACTAAAAAAAAAAAAAAAAAAAAAAAAAAAAAAAAAAAACTGTTGGGATGAACAGGGCATTCTGGATTCTCAAGGTGATACAAGAGAGAGGGGAAGACGGAAATATGCAGCATATTCTCCCAGCTCAGCAGACGAACTCCATCTGGAAATCTAGATAATTCATTTCAGGACCCCCCCCCCCCCCCCCCCATTTCAGGTCAAGGCGTTTCACAAGGAGAGTAATCTGAAGCGACGCTGCTGTCGCGTCCAAGTCGGCCGAGAGGAGAAAGAGGCAGGTTTTACATCAGCGGAGATTGATGGTCCCGACTTCAATATTAGAGCTGGGGGACATTTGCTAATCCGTCAGGGCGACATTCTCATTCCCTCCTCATTCTTACAGGCTCATTCTTCATCCCGTCCAAGACCTCTCTCTCTCTCTCTCTCTCTCTCTCTCTCTCTCTCTCTCTCTCTCTCTCTCTCTCTCCAAAACAATTTCGATTAAAAAGAGAAATTCCAAACATTAAAACGAAATGCGAGAGTCACAAAATCTCCGATATTCCCAAACCCTCACGATTAAGAATAGCAAAAGCAGCGCGCGCGTGCAGGCGGGTGGAGAGAAACAAAAGTAAAAATGAGTTATTACCGCAATTTCATTCATTATCGTGATCGTGAATATTATCCAAATTACGTATCATGGCCGAAAGAAGTTGCAGACTTCAGTAAAATAGGAGTAAAACTGACTACCGGTTCGTGTCAGAAAATGTCTGCGAGAAAATCGCAATCAAAGTTTCCTCATTAGTACGGCACTTCTGATCGAACACGCGCCCGCGCGCCCGCACAAACACACGCGCACACAGGAAGGAGAGAGAGAGAGAGAGAGAGAGAGAGAGAGAGAGTAAATTTATAATTACAAGCGATTATCATTTTAATAAAACGTATTCCCCCGAGCTATATAATTAATAACTAACAAGTTATTAAGGAGAAAAAGCACTGGGGAAGTTGTAGGAAGCGAAAGAACCTTAGGCAATGAGATACCAGTATATACTGACTAATGAAAAGCCAAAGGGGAGACTGATATATATGAAATTAACCATATGAAATATGCACACACAAAATTTTAGCGATTGTATATCAACAGAAATTTCATGTTAACTGTACATTAACATTTTCAGGCGTTCAACGATTTCAAAGTATTAAATAGAAAAAAAAAAGCTTTCGATTAAAAAAAAAAAACTATTTCGAAGAAAAAAAAAGCAGCTAAACGAAAAAGAATGCTAGAAACTGAGATCACAGGAAAGGTTAGCAATTATTATTAACGGCAAGGTTAGTTGCAAGGGTAAAGCGTAAATGAACATGACGGCAAATTGTCCATAAAATGTTACTTGACCTTGAAAATAAATTGGTGGCGTATATAGGTCATGCAATTCTGCTGCCCGAACAGAGAATTGGGGTGGACCAGTGAGTTCTGCAGTCTGTCATTATGTACTCGGACTCCATCAAATCAAGCCGTGGCTGTATTCATTAGCGTATGACAAAGTAAGCACTAAGCTATGCTTCTGATTATCTGGCATTTTTTTTTTTTTTTACAGATTTTCTTTTAAAAGAAATATACGTATTGTTCGTGAGACTTCCTACACTCTGCAAAGAGGAAATGGCATTATTTCCAAACGTTTCATTTGCTTTGTTTTATTACAGTTTAAATTCAGTCATCCCAACTGGCTGTCGGATCCCTCCTGAGGTCTTTTGGACCAAGTTGCTTTAATAAAAGTTGGGTCTCCTTCCTTAAACAAAAGAGAGCGTCACGGGACTCGTCGCTGGAAGGATTAAAAAAAGGTTCATTCACCTTCGTCCTTCAATGACATGACAATCACTTCTCAGCTGCTTTTTATCGCTTACTCGGGGAGTTAGCCTGTTGTTATTGTTGTTCTTTGGGGGGTATAGGAAAGGTCTATGGAAGAACCTAAAAAGGTCTGAAAAAGGTGTGCTACGTTTAGTTAAAGATACAGGAATTTTAGGATAGGATATTTATGATTTATTTATTAGTGAAAATGTAAAAAATAAATAATGTGCATGTTTAAGTGTAAAGAAAAATTATTTCTAATAAAATATAGCGTGCTTTAATTTCCGTTGGTAATATAGCTCTATTTGACTGTAGATTTTAGCAATTTTAATTACGTTTAAAGTTAGGTATATATTGTTGACAACTTGTGCGTGATGGGAAAATCTTGCACGCGTCCCAGGTAAGATGGAGGTCGGATCACGCCTTGTTTACTTATACTCATGTGTTCTAGTATTACTCGCTAAGGCTTCGTTTTCACATGTCACGGAAAGGCATTAACAATAAAATTCATGGACAATTTAAAGGAATTCAACGAAGATATTGGAAAATGTAACACTCCATCAAATTAAGGCACAAGTAAATGCAGGCAGAAAGAGTAATCATAAATATGTAAGACACGAAAAACCTTCTGTCGTAGCAATATTCTGCTTTCCTTGGTCATTCACCCTTAAACGTAATTAGGTTTATGAAGTAAGAAGCGGATACTAACAATTATTTTCACTAATATTGTTACAAGAGACTTATAATTATTAAAAGAAGTAAGAAAAACAAAGATAATGAGGGAGACTCCCAGTATTTCAAAATACTGGCAACCCTTAACATCCTTAGTTTGTGACTAAACTCATCTTCTAATGAAATTAAACTCTGGAGAGAGAATCCATCCACACAATGCTCAAAGGATGAACAGGTTATGTGGACATCCGTATTAAGCATATCAAATCCAAACACATCTCAGTTATGAAGCCACCTCACGAAACGCACGAATAAGCCAAGGATCAAATCATGAAACCCACTGTAAAGATCGTGGACAGGAAGTGACCTAGTTCTCTTTAAATTTCAAGCTTACTTAGCAGTAGACTTCACCGGAACAAAATCCATAAAAGCCAGTTTTTTTTTTTTTTTTTTTTTAACCAGAAGTACATCCTTTTAACTTTGTGCATCTCCTTGCATCATGTAAGTTAAAGTTATTGTCAAACCATGAATGTAACAAATGGAGCGCATATATAAAACTTACATGTGCAAAATATAGGTCACTTACAATAGATAAAAGATAATCCATACATGAAAACATCTGGCACACTTTTGTTTCTTCCACCATTCCCTTTAAACTTTGATTCGGGTAAAAGTGTGTCTTGGGCAAAAGAAGTCTGGCAAGGGCTGTTACACCAAAGCCAACTTTCTTCCCTCCCCCATCCCTCCCCTCCCTCCCTCTCTCGGTAAACAAAAATAAAGGATCTGCACCCGCAAGCCATCTTGCTTTAAATTTCGGAACAGATGCTGGACTACCCAAGAAACAAGACACCTTTTGCATATCACTATCTAAATCCCCTGGTGCCACGGCCTGGTCGCAGATACTTATGTCTTGTCTGCACTCGGCACTCTCTCTCTCTCTCTCTCTCTCTCTCTCTCTCTCTCTCTCTCTCTCTCTCTCTCTCTTTTTGCTGCACTGCAAACAATACCATGAAAGTGGGCCTCGGATTTTCAGGTCTGATTTCAACGTTTGCTTCAAAAGCCATTTCAACTTTTCGTAGCGTATATAATTACGACGCTTTTGGTATGTTTGAACCAGTGCACTTTTCTTGTTTCTTTTATCTTCTAGCAAAATGGGTCCTCATTAGCAGTTGGCAGTCGAACGTTAAGTAACACGCACAGGTAATATTTTGAATGAGTAAGCATATCTACACGCGCACTACTGTAATTGTTCTATTAACCATCAATGCGATATTGCATCCGCCAATTACTTAGATTTCTTCCCAAATTGTGGTCATAGAGGTTTTGTCTATGACAATTCTTTTAGTATTTGGAAACTGAAAACATGCCCCATGGAAATATCTATATAAATTCTTATGGATATTGCCGAAATAAACTTTGTGTGATATTACTGTAGTTCAACAGAAGGAGTCGCGTTGGATATATAAAAAATATAAAAATTTGTGGGAAAAAGGTTTAGCTTTTATCTTATCCGAAGATAATTTCCTTTAAAGCTATGTTCTCGTAACTTACATGCGGTTTAGGCAACGCAGTGAGGATAGCCAGTTCCATAGCTGGACGGCAGAAAGGAGAATGATTTCACCCAAGCCAAGGGTATTCGGAGCGATGAAATTAGTTATTCAAGATAAATTACGCCACTATGGAAAACCAGCATACACGCATGCCATCATGATTTCATCTACGCAGGAATTTCTTTACTGCTTATTTCTGCCGTACCAACACTGTGTATGTACCGACGACAGCCCGGTTTCAAAATTGATTTAATTTAATTTAAGTTTTTTTTTTTTGAGGGGGGGGGATAATGTTGGTGTATTACGCAAGAGAACATGGTAAGATGAATTGCAAACAGACAAAGTAGATCATAGTCTCGAGCTTACTGCGTTGTAGCGGTTAAGAATGATTTCTTTCTATTTCCTGATCACCTATATAAAAGATGATTATTACATGCATACCACTACATTTAAGAGAGGGATTTTAATTCACTCAAGATTTTCCGAAGACGTCACATTTCCTCTCTTTTGAACTGCAAAAAAAGAAGCGTGTTGCAGGAATATACTTCACGTAGTTACTAAAATACGAGAAGACATGCCATTATTTCAGAGGCCATTTCATCCGCCAAAAGTTGATTTTGAAGGCTAGAGATTATGAATAGAAGAACATAGAATTTAGGCCAAAAGCCAAGCACTGGGACCTATGAGGTCATTCAACGCGGAAACAGAAATTGACATGAAACCGGTTGAAACAGGTGGTTTCAACACCCTTAAGTAACGCCTACGGTGCACCACGTGAGAGGTGCACTGACAGCTGGGGATTATGAGAGAACACAATAGTTCAACCACAACGTCACACGTAAATAGATCACCATGGTGACCATGGTCCAGGTGGCGCGGAAGCGGAGGAAAGGTTTTGGTGACATGCATGATATCAGATCCGAGAGAGAGAGAGAATTAATGCCTGGTATTTCTTTTCGGAAGCGAAATCTGATCATCTGGGCATGACAGAGAACTCCAACG
>NC_087202.1:103645735-103653235 GCF_015104395.2 Macrobrachium nipponense | reverse complement strand
GCATTTCATAAATGGGTACCTTTTCACCAGTTGTACATCTGCGCACTTAAAAATCCGAGATAGACTCAATTATTCCTGATTGTAAAACAAAATGCTTTAGCAGTATGTTTGCTGTAATAACGGGTGCAAATATTTACAAAGCCATACACAATACACAACATACACTTAGACATACTTTAAACACTTGCAGACTAATTACATACACACCACACACATACATATATATATATATATATAGTATATATATATATATATATATATATATATATATATATAAAATAAAAGGAGCCCACAAAAACTCCAAAATATAGAAAAAAAGTACATATTTCAGAGACTTTTTTTATGGGCTTCTTTTATTAGATGGAATTCTTTCGTTAGCAGAACATTTTTACCAGTCTCATATATTATATATATATTATATATATATATATATATATATATATATATATATATATATGTGTGTGTAAAAAAAAACCAAGAAGCAAACCTCTAAAACCCACGAGTCTAGAGCTCTTTTCTTCCAGACCATCCAAGGCCGACGGAGGCTACCCGAAATCTCCAGCAAAGGCAAAAACACTCCCTCCCTCCCTCCAGTCCGTTTCTCATTCAGAGCAAGATTTACTGCAGGGATTTACAATCACCGTAAACAAGAAAGCAGAGAGCCTATGGCATAAACTTCTTTAAGCTAGTGCATTCCGAATATTAAGATTTTAAACCTTTTACTTCTCAGAGCCAGGGAGGTTCAACAGAAAACATTATAATCAGCCTACGAGAGTGAGGCTTCTTATCATCTAAAAATGTACTTTTAAATACAGAGCGTAAGAAAAACTAACAAAGAACTGAAGTCATCTTTGTAAAGAACAATATTAGTCAACTCTCTGAGACAATAACCATTAGTCAAAAAAATTAAAACTTTATATATTAATATTCAACAGCTTTCTATGTGCGATTACCTTTCTATTTGAGATGATAAATATTAATCAAAAGAATTAAAACCATTTATATGTTAATATTCAATAGCTTTCTATATGCGATTACCTTTCTATATGAGACAATAAATATTAGCCAAAAGATTTAAAAATGTTTATTTATATATCAATATTCAATAGCGTCCTATTTCCGATTAAATTTATATGCCAATAATAATTATAAACCACCAGTCCCGATTTTAAATTCGCAGTATAACATTACAGGCACCAACATTCGCTGGCTGCCATGAAAACGCCATAAAACTGATCTAATCATGTTTATCAATTACAAAGCTGTCATAGTATATCACACCGTACAAATAAATAGGTAATATAGAACATGAGTTTTATAACAGTTATCAGTAGTGTTAGGTAATGAGTCACAGAAATATGCGATTATAACGGAAAGTAATCAGAATGCATTCTATTCAATATTTTTTTGCGTCAAGAATTTAATTATTTTTTTCACTATATGACGCAGAGACTCTCCCAATTCTCAAAGATTTGTTTGGCTGTATGCTGTTTCTACGTTGCATGGAACCAGTGATTATTCAGCAACGGGACCAACGGCTTTACGTGACTTCCGAACCACGTCGAGAGTGAACTTTGATCACCATCAATACACATCTCTCACCTCTCACTGGAATGCCTGAGAATCGAAATAGCGGCCACCGATGTGGCAGGCCAACACCATAATAACCACGCCACTGAGGCGCTCTCAAAGATTTGGTTACTGTTAAATGAAACTTGTATCTTCAAATGTAAACGGGTGGATTTCGTGCATTCGACATCATCGTATAAACAATCTACGGTAAACTTAAGCCTAGTTTAACAAGCTCGCGAAGAATGGATTGGACCACGACAAAATGGAGTGAATCAATTTGGAAAAAATATCAATGAAGACTCGGCTATGGCCCAGAGACTACGAAACCAATCTTCCAAAGGAGCTTTAAGGAAGGACATGCGAGCGACCGGGGTACGAATATTCTGACGTCAGCAAAATGGGCGGCGATTTCTGTATAAGAACAACTTTAATATTGTGTAATACTATTTAATAAGAAATATTGAATAATAGTCCATTAACCTAATTATCATTAGGCCTCCTCAACGCAACACGTGCAGAAATACGCAAACGAGCCCCTTACAAAAAAATAATCACTGGAATAAATCTCCCTGCCATTACAATGAGACCGAGGACTTAGCAAGTTCGTGAAACCGTCGGCAGAAGTGTCACCTGTTTTACACCGCAACATATCCCTTATAAAATGGCCTTAGTTATGAACAGAAACGCGCGATTCTAATCATTCCCTTGGTGATCACGTATAAGTATCAATATCCTAAATAGAGAAAACTGCTGCAAGGTCTAGGAAAGCGAACGATTGATGTGAACCATGACGAAGGAACTTGGGTAGTGTTTCTATCCACTACTGACCTTACTTAACGAAATTCGTGACGCTAATTGATAATAACCTTTCTTTTATTTTATTTTTTTTCAACTCCAACGAGGGGAACGTCAAGTGAGCAAAAGTAAGTTAACTTTAAAAGATAGCCAAGTCGTCCGAAAGATGACAATTCTCTCTCTCTCTCTCTCTCTCTCTCTCTCTCTCTCAAGACCGCCGTAGTATGGTCCCCACCCTTGAAGAGGAGGAGGAGGAGGAGGAGGAGGAGGAGGTGGTGGTGGTGGTAGTGGTACCGCACAGCAGAATTAAAGGCGATGATGCACGCAATACCCGACCCCCCCAGGGTGTGTGGGAGTGGGGGGTTGGGAAAGGAAGAGGGAGTAGATAAGAACAGATAGAATGAAAGGCGAATGATGTAAGAGTTCAGATCTAAATGTCATCGCTAGCAATGACAATGCCACCGTGTCGAAAAACAGAAAATCTCATCAGTCAAGTAGCAACGACACAAATTTGAAAGCCCGACTAAAAGCCATTCTGCCAAAGAGAGAGAAAGAGAGAGACGTAGATCGTAGAGAGTGGAGAGGAGCAATGACAGAGGAGAGAGAAGAGAGAGAGAGGAGGAGAGCCCGCAAGCGCCTTCAGTTGGCGTGGTCGGCTTGGTGTTGGCTTGCCACCTCGGTGGCCGCGAGTTCGATTCTCGGGCATTCCACTGAGGCGTCAGAGATGTGTATTTCTGGTGATAGAAGTTCACTCTCGACGTCGTTCGGAAGTCACGTAAAGCCGTTGGTCCCGTTGCTGAATAACCACTGATTCCATGCAACGTAAAAATACCAGACAATCAAACAAACAAAACCACTGGCAAAAGAAAGTGACATTCAATGAAGTCTAACTAGAAAGTAGATGAAACTGTACACCTCCCCCTAATGACGGCGCTATGTCATGAAATAAAGACATTCTTCATCTTTGGTAACGTCAACTACACCCGAAGTCCATAAGCAAAGCGTAAAAGCCATTAAAAGCGAGTGAAGTTGCAGAGAGGAAAGAGATAAAGTCAGGGGTAAAATCTAAACGGATTAAAAGCACCTCGGAAACAAAAGAAAAGACCGAGATATAACTTTTTTCCGTCGTTGTTAAAAAGTTTCCTCGATACAAAAGGAGCGAACTGAAGATTCACATGCTACTTCCCATCTAAGCAGCCCGCTGCCGCCGCTACCTCCCCCTCCCCCTCCCCCTCTCTCTCTCTCTCTCTCTCTCTCTCTCTCTCTCTCTCTGAGTGCCTCTTCTCCTCCGACGGTCCTCCACTCGCCCAATTCTCCCTGCCTTTTTACATTTTACAGCCATAAACTGTTGATGCTAGGTAACCACAACACAAGACGAATAAATCAATGCCCGCACAAAGGAAGCTAATGTGTGGGTATATATAGTACTTCCGCAAGAACAAAATGCAGCCTACCCCCAATGTGCATTAATCTACGTTCACGTAGCCCTCCACGAGTTAGTATGATTTTCCTATTTCCCTCAAATATTTTCTTCATTTAACAATTTTACGATGAGTAAATTTATCATAATTCCTTCAATTTCCATAAAACTTTTTAAAAATTTGGTGTTGAAAAGACATTATATAATAAAAAAAATGTTCTCAGATATATATCCTTCAACCAGTAAAAATTCGAAATAATGAAAAAAAATCATTATATCATTGTAATGAATCTACAAGCAGTTAATGCCAAGAAACATCGAACACTAGGACAAATTGTAATATTTCACATACACTAAGAAGCTCAACTACCTACCATCTTATAACGGGAAGACTGGAATGTGGTAGCTTTCATTACGCGTTAACCTATATACCATTGTCAACAAGCTTGACCACCAACTGGGACCTATGAGGTCATTCAGCGCTAAAATGGAAATTGACAGTAAAAGGTTTGAAAAGTGTAACAGGAGGAAAACCTAGCAGTTGCACTATGAATCGAGTGTTAGGAGAGGGTGGAAAGTAAGATGAACAAAGAGGATATGAAAGGAGGTACAGTAAAAGGAATGAAAGAGGTTGCAGCTAGGGGCCTGAATGCACGATGCAAAGAACCTTAAGTAATGCCTACAGTGCATCGCGTGAGGTCCACTAACGGCACTACCCCCCTACGGGGAGATTGGCGTTAAAGCCACGTTACTGAATGAACATCATTATTGGCTGTTTAATCCATGGTAGAATACTCGTCGAAAAGGACATCACAGAAGTGGATCATACAAGTAAAGAGGAAAAAATAACAAGGCGTGCTCCGACCTACAGCTTACTTGGAAATTAAATTAAAATAATACGCTATATTGTATTAGAATAATTTTTCAGTACTGTTTAACAAGCACATTATTCATTTCTTACATTTTCATTCTATAAAATAAATCATATCATAAATATACCATCCTAAAATTCCTGTATCTTTACCTCTAAGCGAAACACCTTTTTCAGACCTTTTTAGGCTCTTCCATAGACCTTTCCTACCCCGCCAACAACAACAACAACAACATCAACAAAGTAGTTTGAAGGCTTACTCCCCGAGTAAGCGAAAAAGGAAAAAAAAAGGGTATTTCCGCACGGCTGACTGCGACCAGAAGAAAGGAGATTTGTCTCCCAGGAAGACAAGGAGGAGGTTTTAGAACTTTCCGCACAAGGTTCCAGCCATCCACTTGAATTAGTGGAGGCCTGTTGATCTCCCAAACTACTCATCGACGGAAGCAATTCTGAGAGAGAGAGAGAGAGAGCACAGAGACGAGAGGAGAGAGAGAGAGAGAGAGAGAGAGAGAGAGAGAGAGAGAGAGAGAGAGAGATTTTCCGTGGTCAAAAGAATAACTTGGTTCAAAGATCAACTTCAAAAGGTCGAATGCGACTAATAAGACTTATGACAAAGAACTAATTGTTGTAAAAAATGTTCTAAGATGGAAGATCTTAGTTGTCCTTGACAACTTTCAAGTCACTTCTGGGGAAAACGACTGATTATCTATTTCTTTCCTTAATTATGGTGAAATGTCCTTACTAAGAGAGAGAGAGAGAGAGAGAGAGAGAGAGAGAGAGAGAGAGAGAGAGAGAGAGAGACTATTCTTGAACGCATAATAATATATATATATATATATTATATATATATAATATATATATATTATATATATATATATATATATATATATATATATATATATATATATATATATATATATAGGTAAAGCCACGGATGATAATGAAAAAATGAGAAATGCCGAGATCTTTCCGTCTCAACGACCCTTTACTACTGTAAAGGGTAGTAAAGGGTCGCTAAGAACAAAAGATCTCGGCAGTTCTTGTTTTTCCATTTTCCTCCGTGGCATTACTTTTATTTATACATAGCATCACGTTTTATATATTTCGTGATCAATTATTCATAAGATATGTATACATATAAGCCGAAAATTGAAAAGAACAAAGCCTACAATAAGAATGAAATAAAATGTTACATAATAGGTAAAAAAATATCAACTATTACAAACTTTCCAGTTATACATTTTAACATGCATCCACTTCATCCTGAGTCAGTTGTATAACCTAACGATACATGCATGTTATACATCAATGCAATTATGAAAATGAACTAAATGAAAATTTAAAAAATTCTGAATAAATTCTTTTTTTACGGATACTTTATAATATATGGAAAACCCAGATTTTTCAGAATTGCGTATATATAATGATTCTCTGCTGCTGAAATTTTCCAAGTTATTCTAGTCAGAGTCAGAGAAGATACGATTCATAAATTAAATGATTCAGTTTTTGGAAGATGGAAATTCATCTCTGGGTATAATGAACGCAAAATTGAATCAGTCCTTTCAGTCATTACTTGTTGTTGGACAGATGAATTTCTTCGGGGTGGGAGGAGGAGGAGGAGGAGGAGGAGGAGGAAGAGGAGGATACGCATGTCGCATGTTGCAATAACAGAGACGGGCGGTGCTCTAAATTTTCGATTCTTTTCACAGCCTTACTGCGTCGCCAATTTCGAAGCTCTATTCAAAACTGTCGAAACTATGAAATATCAAAATCGGAAAAAAAAAGATCGTTCCGAGACCGCAAACTTTTGTTATAGTTTAGAGATCCACCACTTCCCGCAAGTTCCACAGAAAAGAAAAGAAAAGAAAAAAATCCGTTCCAAATGCGGGTTTACTCCAAAATGAACTTGTTTGCAGCCAGGGACGAGCCAACCTACAACAAAATAACAGTAAAAATACGCCACATTCGGCGTGATCAATTGACAAACAAACACAGAGACAGACTGAAAAACAAACCTGGTCTGAATATATAATTGCAATCGCAGTCATGCTTTTTACTTATTCATGATACATATCTACCTAACATAAACGCAAATGCAATATAAACACAAGGGGTAAAACAACTTCAACCCAGGCAGCAACTGAGTCGAGTCATAGCTGTGTCAAGGGCAGGACTTTGCAAAAGGGGGAACAATCAATTCATGTCAAGAGTTTCAAAAAAAAGGGAGAGAGAGAGAGAGAGAGAGAGAGAGAGAGAGAGAGAGAGAGAGAGAGAGAGAGAGAATCCGCTGTGTTGGCTTACGTTTTCCATGCCAGAATGCCATCTGAAAATTTTCCCTGAAGCTGGAAAATAATTGCGCCCAACACAGCTAACATGATTCATACAGTTATAACATCAGTTTGCTACCAAGAAATCACGTTAACGGTCGGAAACGCATTTGATTTTAAAGATACGAAAGATAAAAGTTACTGAAGTCAAAACCTGAACGGAAAAATCCTTGGGCAAACGTCCCGCCCACGAAAATAAAAATGCACTATGCATACCTCCTGAATCCTATAATCGGAGCCACCGACCTCGATCCATCCTGACCGCCTCGCAAAAGCGTTTCGTTATCGAGGCGTATCCGAGTTCCCCGAGGACAGCCGTGGAGACAGAAGTGTCTCCTGGTGAAATAGTACATCCCGGAGGCAACGAAATCAATGCATAGGGGAAGGTCACAAGTCGCCGATTAGTAGGGAAGGGAAAGGGGGAATGCAGGAAAAGATGGCCCACACGGGGGGAAGGGAAGGGAAGGGAATGGAAGGGAAAGGACGCTCGTGTTTTATTTGTAGCCATCGGATGT
>NC_087202.1:103630735-103640735 GCF_015104395.2 Macrobrachium nipponense | reverse complement strand
TCCATGTATACTCATAATATAATGTTACACACAGGGCCCTAATTGAAAGACAAGTAAAATTTACATTCTTGTTAAAACAAAAGTCACCTGAATTGACAAAGCCAAGAATGACAGTCAACATATCACTAAGTAATATGCTATGAAACAGTTGTCTAAAAAAGAATTTCTACATTAAGGCAATGATCACAGTGGAAATACAGTATTATAATCAAAACACAATTGTCAAAATACTGAAAATGTTGTTAAGGCGGACATCAACAAACTGCATATTATACGACCACACTCGTCTTGTTTACAATATCAAATGAATAAATCAATAAAATGAAAGGGGAAACACATAAAAAGGAACGGATATCAATCAACATAGTAACAAGCGCGCGTGGTTTACAAACCAACCGATAGACAATAGAGGAAGAGAAAATACTCAATGAGGAGGACGGGTCGAATCATCTTAGTGAATTGGGTTCACCAAAGCATGTCTAATCGCAATTTATCCTAACAGACTTCAGAGGCACTCATCCACCAACCTGCCCACTCCCACCTCTCTCTCTCTCTCTCTCTCTCTCTCTCTCTCTCTCTCTCTCTCTCTCTCTCTCTCTCTCTCTCTCACGCAGGCAGATTCCCTCTTTTTAAGAATCAGTTTGACAAAGAAATTTGAATCCGGCAATGAGGACCACAATGTAATCGAATGTCCAGAGACACAGAAAAATTTAAAAAGAAAACCATGAAAGTTACCTTTATGCATAAAAATGTACACAGTTACCGAAGGATATCTACAGTATCGTTTATAATGACGTTTTAAAACCAAATCTTTCCAGCACGTCTGTAACCAGTGATACAAAAGTAATACACAGACCAACCATCATGTTGTTCGAAATCCTAATTAATAAACATTATTTGGTGAACATGTAAGAGTGCATCTCGTAAATCTGAAATATTAATATATAGGTAAAGGTAGACACTTAACAGCATAAACACACTGAAACTCAATACAGTCTATCATAATTTAAAACAAAAACCAAACCTCGAAATCTTGGACCCTCACTCCTCTGTACATGGTCTCTCTTCTCTTCAACACTGCTTCCTCTTCTAATGACCCCATCATCACTCCAAGTCCAACCTCCAAGTCACGACGCCACTCTCTTGTTTTTTTTTTCCATTGATGCAAACCCATTTTTCCCCTAACGCCACATTATGGGTTCTTTTTGAAAGAACAATCTCGGAAGTGATTGATGATCATCGCATCAAGGCCACAAATCTCCCCTCATCTCCAGCCTCCGTCCCGTCTCACAGTATTCATTGAAGAAGATCTGGGGCCGGCCCTTCCAATTCTTCCAGTACCTTCAGCAGCCAAGCTGACTTTATCGCGTCCTGTGCCCTTCATCGTTATCTCCTCAACATTATGGAACTTCACTAATTTCTCTTAAGGCACCACTTCTCATCCTAACCTGCTATCTGAACCCTAATATTCTTCTGAAATGGTTTAATCTCGAATTCAAAATCATAACGCGTATTCATACTCTATTACTGCAATTTCAGTCTGAATACTTTATTTCCAATGCTTACGTAATTGGCTGACCACTTTGATTTTTTTCTTTCACTAAATTCCTACTGAAGAGAACTTGTACTAGATAGCATTAACCTAATGGTCAAGATTCAATCTCGTTAATTGATTCTCCATTTAGTGTTATTTCATACCTTTGTGCGTCCTTTGTTCTCGATGCTTCTGTTTTCTTGTTCAAGAGTTATTTCGAATCACATCTCTTTAGCTATGAGATACATTCTATTAAGCACACTTCGTGAATCTTGTTGCGCTTTGTGGATTAAAAGAGCATCATTGAGTATTCTTAGTCTCTCAGCTTTGAAAAGCTATATCAAAATCAAAATTCTCTTCCATTTTTCATGGATCTGTTTGTTACAAAATCCACGAGAAAGACAAATGGCAAAGTTGACATAGCATACCCCTACAAAACACGACTACTTACAACATTTAAATTTAACTAAGCTCCATTATATCATTACCTATGTATCTATTTTGTGCAAGGCTTATATCATTTAAGTTTACATATATAGGATGAATGCCACAATGACCCAAGACTTTCCTTATAATACCGGCCTTTGGAAACTCAAATGCCTACTCGTAAACGATGAAAGCCATCAGTTTTTTTTTTTTTTTTTAATATAAACTGCTACACAATATGTCTTACCACAAATATTGGATCTGTGCAACGTTCGCCTTTCGTAAAACCAGATTGTTCATCTCTTAAGCATTTTACAAAGTTCTTTCTCCTGCCTCTTGACAATAAGCACACGGAATCCTTTCATCACAATCGAAGTGAGTGCAATGCCTCTTCGGTTACCGCATTCAATGACGTCATCTTTTTAAGGGACCCTCTGGTGTGACCCCCAATTCCAAACGACAAGACTGTTTCCTCTTTGTATATTCTTCAAAACAAGGTAGGCATGAAATTATTTTATTCTTGGATAGCTGATTACGGCTTCGGATGAAAAGTCCTAAATTTCATTAAAATCGAGAAACAAAACATCCCGGAACAAGTCTTATTCGAGCCAATCATCTCGGGTAAGTCGACCATTTCTATTTAGATTATTAGCAGTTACCATTCTGCTTCTAAATCAGATCACTGACTATGAAGTATTCCATGGATAGATTTAAAAATGCGTGAAATGACGGGCGTACTTTTCCTTAAGGCCATATATATTGTGTTACGAATACAGGAGGCATTAATAAAGAACACAGTAGCGTGACCTGTCTTGAAATCTCTAATCAACACACAAGGCATCTACAAAAAATTATTTAGGCACCGAATTAAACTCTAAACTATGAAAATAGACTTTATTCACAAAAGAAAAACAAGATTCTAACTATCACGAAACAGCTAGTTTTAAGAAATCAAATGAAAACTTCGACTCGGAAAACAGACCGTTTGAAACATTATCAACGTAACTAAACAATTCCCACAAATGAATATATGTGTATATATAAACATTTCAATTTGTGATACTCGTAACAATAAAGAGTCACTAATGTACTGAAGTACATACTGGAGTCACAGAAGCATAGGTCACCGGAACTACAGAGTTCGTTTAAAGGAAAATATCGACATAAAAGTGGCTCCCATGAAAAATGGGTCATTTGCGCGAAACTAGGTTCAAACATAACAAACACATGAATACTTCCACATCAAGAATACATCTTCATACATGCATGATTTGAATGGCAAACTATTTCCCACAAGTTATGTACGGTCCTGTGGCAATAACGCTATATCTCATTTGCAAATATAAAGGGAAAATAAAAGATACTTTGTCCCTAAAATTTTATCTATCACATTCTACTGCCAAAGATCCAATGTGTTTCATAATGCATTCGGTGGTTGTCAGTACAAAGAATTAGTTTTCATTATAAAGAGGGGGGGGGGGGGGCGGTTGAAATCGAGCCAGTTAGCCCACTCGAGTGACAGGGGTTATGGCCACTTGTTCTGTTGATGGTACTGAAGCCTTTTTGGAGAACCTTTGAAATGACATAATAATCAATACAATGTCTATAAGAGTACTAAGTAAGTTATGGCCTGGTGATTGTGGATTTTCAAACAGCAATGAAATATTGTAGCCCCTACAGGAAGCTTTTAAGTACTTTAAATGACACATGCAGCTGCATGAAGATAGAGCTATGAGAGAGAGAGAGAGAGAGAGAGAGAGGAGAGAGAGAGAGAGAGAGAGAGAGGAGACGTGGTTAGCACTCGTGATCACTCCGCCACCCACCCACACCCAGAAAACCACATGATTGCACATTAGAATCCATTTTTTATAACTATGCAAAGAATTCGATCACGCATAACAATACCCAAGACCAGGACAATAGAATCTCCCCTTTTGTTTTCTTTTAACTTTAGTTTTTATTTTCCAAACTCAATTTGAAAAAACTTTATGGTTTTTTAGTTCCTACATTAGCTTAAAATGACATTGTATATAATTTTGATAATTCACCTTTTGCCGTCTCATTTCTTCATGTTGCCTTTCATGTGAATTTCACTTACGTTTAAACAGTACACGTTGCAACTACTAACTAGTGATGACAAAAAAAAATTAAAATAAAATAAATAAAAAGGATGAGGAACTGCATACTTGGGCTTAATTCTGATGAACAGAACATGCACAAACAAATGAAGAAAGAAACGGAAACACAAAGAGCCCAATAATTACTCCATTTCTTGACTCCAACCATAAATATGGAATAAAAGGCCCGAAAGGGAAAGAGAAGGAACCTCTCTTATAATGCAGAAATAATCTAAATTTAGTTATTTCATTTTTCATAAAATTATGAAACTGTGCTTTCAGTGGGCATTTTCAACTGAAGAAGAAAGAGTACGGTAAATGGATAAGCACTAGAAGTCCCGAACAGCCAAACCAAATAATGACATTTCCATAACCATGTTTACGATAACGCCCTTCGAGCCATATCCACACTGAAACTGAGAACAGAACAACACTATGCTACTTCGTAAACGATGGGAACTTGATTGGTTTACTGACTTGACTTTATGAACCGGACACTATATACATTACTTAAATAGTTCACTTCTATGAAGGGGAAACTTCTTAACAAGAGTATTCTTTTTAAAGGTCAAACTCAAAAGCAGTTAAGGATAAATCAGTTTAAAAATTAAAAATATGAGCATAAAAGAACAGGAATTTCACTAACAAGCAAGTCTAGGAACAAATCTATTCACTGTTCAATAATGAGAATGACTTTAAAAGTAGGGTATTACACACTTACAAGAAACGCTAAGTAAAAACTGTTGGTAGGCAATTTCAGCATTGAACTCCCATCTCTCTCTCTCTCTTTCATATATATTATATATATATATATATATATAAATATATATATATATAGATATTATATATATATATATATATATATATATATATACACATATTATATACATCGACATGGATACATACACAAAGAAAGACGTGTTTATGCATAAGTGCATGTGGTAACACAAGCATGTATATAAAAAGCACACGTAAGCAAGAGAGCAAAATTACCCAACAAGAATGAATACAATACTTAGGAAAACTTCGACATCTCTCTCCCACTGCTGACACTTAATGAACTTCCTTGAAGCAAGTTTCCAGTAACCATCGACTGTTCGGTTTGTAGCAATAACAAGGTTTCTTTTTTTCAGAGAGAGAGAGAGAGGGAAGAGGAGAAGCGAGAGAGAGAGAATAGGAGTGAGAGAGAGAGAGAGAGAGTGAGGAGAGAGAGAGAGATGGAGGAGTTACTTTTTTCCGATTTAGGAATAAGTGTCTCGTCACACACGCACTATAAGTGACCTCCAGCGCCATATACACCATACAGTTATTCTTATACTCTATTCATATCAGATCCATCTATCTTCTTTTTTTTATCCAGTGTCCTCTCAGCGTCCACATACCTTTGTCGCACTCAGCTTTACCAGAACTATCGATCTTAGGATCTCTTTCACACGGCCTTTCTCATTTCGGATCGACTTACTAGATGTTATCCGCAGCTTTTTTTACTACGTTATTATTTTATACTTCTTTTCCCTAACTTTCCTGCTTGGCATCATATTTTCAATGCTCCTGACAGTCCATACTCACAGTTTCATGTAAAATGGTTTTGTTTTTACCGCCGGATATGTGCTTTTCTAATACGCAAAAAAAAGGTAATATTATGATATCACTCAGTTTTTCCTTTTTGCTTGCCGATCATGCGTGCTTTTGTACTACGCACAAAATAGGAGGTAACATTTTGATATAAACACTAAGTTATAATTATTCATAAGTACACAAATCTCAGATAAAATCGTGAGGTGCAATTTCGAAAGGCTATGAACGCTTGTAAGGTCATGCCAGCAGTTTCTCAAATGACGCTACATGATATCTAGCTTCAAACTACCTGGCACCTTCAAAGTAAAAGAATGAGTTTGAATATATTACTAATTTTATAAAAACACACATACGTACACATACGTGCGAGCGCACACACACATCAACGCGATTGTTTTTTAGTGCACTACCAAGTTGACTTTCATGTAAAGGGACTTCCTTAGCCATAATATTTTTCCCAGTTTCACAAAGATAGAAAATCTGAGGAAAAACAGCTTTGTATCTGCTAAACAGTAATTCGTTCCTTAATTGGTGAAAATCAAAACAACCCACACCATCAAACAGGTAGTTAGGCCCCAAGGGAAAGGAATGATAAACGAGTTTGAGGTCGCCATTCCGTTACTAAACATTCCATATCCTCTATTCTGCCAGAACACCGATTCAGCTTGACTTTGGAATTAGATCAGAATGGCTCCAGCCAAAGGAAACACAACGAGGGACAAAGCAAAGAATCTCTTAGTTTGTTTCGAGGACAGGTCACGTTCGTCGTTTTGCAAACCGACATCAAAGGAGAGCGCTTGAGACACCTTTCGCAACAAGCAGTGAAGCCTGGAGCTAAAACTCACCTTTAAAGTTTACCTCATTGTTAAGAGGTGTCTGTACCCTCCCTTTTCTCGTGACCTACCCACCTTCAATTTCAATTTCCACATGGAAATCTGGTACTCGAGGATCATTTAATGACCATTTTTCTCTCCCTCGTTGCATTAGAAGAACAGACAATTTATAATCGGAACTTTTCTCGCATAAAGAAACGAATAACATGACTTGTCTCTAGAAAACTGAGTGAAAACTTTTTAAAACTAACAATAATTACATGACTGCATGAGCAAAATACATCAGGGAAAAAGCATCTGAACATAATAATACAATTAGAGTCTGTGAGATCAGTCACACGGCCTACAAATGTACACAGAAACACGTATTCCCGGTTACAGATGAACTTGTTTTCTTGTGTAGAAATCTTCGCCAACGAATCTTTGTGGGCAAAAGATGGAATTAAAGAACAGACCAAAAGCGACAGGTGACGTTTAAAGACCGACTTGTTTAATAAATCAGGTGATCTAATAGGCCATAAGCGAATGGCATTTATTCAGCATCTACAAAACCCCACATACCAATATATACTTCCCATGTAATATCCTACGATAAAATAGTCTCTACTCTAGCAAAATATGAAGGCATACGAAAAACATGAAATGGTCCTTTACCGCAATGAGAGAGCGTCTTCTCAGAATGGTCCATAACTTCACCCAGGGCCTTTTGTAAACTCAACAATATTTGCATCACGTGTATTGAATACATTTTTGCCAAACACGCATTCACTTCATGGATATGATAGTCCTCTCTCTGGGTGGCCTGAGGGAGGTCACGGAATAGTGTATGACCGATGTGACCTGAAAAGGTCTTGCATGATACACGTCAAATGAAATAAAATATTCAATGGCGGAAAGCACCAGAATACTCCTTGTGTAAAAGCTATTTAAGACCAAGAAAAAATTCAAGGTAGGAAAGTGATCGAATGGTGCCCGAGACCATTTTGTTTTCCAAAATCTGCGATCATGCCATAACACACCATCCTTCCGCGTAAGCTTTACAATAATAAGAGTTTCTCCAGACAAAATCCGTCTCTAAAGTCAAGTGTTTCAACTTCAACTTGAGAAGACTATGCCATTACTAAATTAAAAGCACGAACGCCGGATATTCAAGGACACAGGCTTCATCTAAAGAACGGAGCCAAAATACAATAAAAGCATAAAAATATCAAGGTAAAAACCTACAAATAAAAAATGGATGTTGAAAGCCTTCTCTCCTCTTCATCAAAGTGGTCGAAAGAACAGTGGGGGGCGGGGGTGGAGGGGGGGGGGGAAAGCATATGCAAAGACGGAACTTTATACACAACCAACATGGGGTGTCTATTGCAATATTATTATTATATATTAATTAATAATTAATACTTTTTGTTCCTCTTTGAGTCTCATCAATAGCTTAAATTTTGAAAGATAAACTTCGATACTGGAGAAACACGAAGATCATGATTGGGAACAAAAGCCCTCAAGGGCCACCTGCAACGCTTCGCTAAGGGCACCAGCCCCTTTTCTCTCGACTTTGAGAGAGAGAGAGAGAGAGAGAGAGAGAGAGAGACTCCGGCCACCAGAAATAAGTGAATACAGCTTATTTAACCTTTCTTTAACAGTCAGTGAGTAGAAAACAGGTATGGGTTTATGAAACTGCTCCAGCAATTCTAAACCATTCTCAGTGTGAAGGCAAATCTCATGGGTCATATTCCTATTTCTCTTTGGAGTGGGACTTCAAAAGCCATCCACATTTTCTAAGCCTGAGCCGCCTAACTGACAACACAAAAGGGAGGGAAAACAAAAAAAAAAAAAAAAAACTGAGAGGGAAAAAAAAAAAAAAAAACAAAAAAAAAAAAAAAACTGAAGCACCTTCAAGTATCACTGTTTGCCCTTCCATCTTCCTTGGAAAATGGAATTACACTCCTACACTGTACAGCAAACACATCCGATTGCTTTTCATTTCTTTAATAATCCTAGAGCTATGTGCTAACTCTCAAGAGTTTAATTTGTTCAAAACTGTCATTATTATGGATATTTTAATACAATGTATTACGATTCCTACTGGAATGCTTGGAGGATTTTCCCAAGATTAAACATCCGCAAAAAATGTATGCAAAATAACTAGAGATCCTGTTGTTATTATTATTATTATTATTATTATTATGATTGAAGGGGACTCGAAGGACACAATTCAGTCCACAACATCAAAGAGGTTACGGCGATAACAGCGGCGACGATAAAATATACATGATCTAAGGGATGGCACCCTCACTTTACATCCGACCTTCAGTGCATCCTGCCTTGAAACGAAAGCAAACGGAAAATAACACCTATGTAAAACTCAGGACGACTCCAAAGTGAATTCTTCCCAGCCACCGTGTGCAACAACAACAATAACAACAGCAACAATAACCTGAAATCACATTACTTCGTCCTTCACTCCCACGCGCTCTCCTGCCCAGCCTCATTTCGACACACTAAATAAATTCTATTTTCACACCCTAGTTATTGTTCCCTTTCTGGGCCACTAATGATGGAGCCCTATTCTAGCGGCAGTGTGTTTCTTTAAGTCATCCTTTACTTAGGAGAGAGAGAGAGAGAGACGATTTGAGAGAGAGAGAGAGAGAGAGAGAGAGAGAGAGAGAAGAGAGAGACTGTGTTGTACAAAATATGTAATTCTAAAATCCCTTCAACAGCCAAGCTTATAAAGATAAAGAAGACTCTAAGAGTGTTAATTGTCTAGGCTTTGCTTTAAGACAGTCGTTCCCGCTATACGACCTAATACTTTCATTCAAATACCGATAGAGTACTTCATTAGCCCATGTTGTTAAATGAAAGGTTTGCACAAACGAGGGCTTAAATCCTTATTGTATCTTATCCCTGCAACGGCAATCAGTTGAGATAAATTCTGACGCGCCTTCCCAAAAGCAATTGGCTTTAACGCAGGCAGGACCCAGGCATCCCATAATACTAAGACTATGATATATATATATATATATATATATATATATATATATATATATATATATATATGTTATATATATATAAATATATATACACAATATATATATATATATATATATATATATATATATAATATATATATATATATATATATATATATATCTCAACCGAAGGGGAACACCAACGAAACTCTTTTAATTTGCTTTATATATTGTAATTGTGTGTTTTTTAGATGAATAACTATTTTAATTTTATTTGACTATTGTAATTTTCAGCTTGAAAATGGGGCTGGTCCCTGAAACGTTGCCTTGAATAAACGCCAATATGAAACAGACGGCTTCATTTAAATCTTTACCGCTATATATATATATATATATATATATATATATATATATATATATATATATATAAATTTAACTAATTCATTGTTTTAACTCAAAGCTTACTAGGTTTATACGTCTTGCCTTCATTCATTTTTTAAACAAACGCCACATTACGTCATTACAATCGGCATATATGAGTAAACT
>NC_087202.1:103623235-103625735 GCF_015104395.2 Macrobrachium nipponense | reverse complement strand
GGCCGTATAGTCAATCTGTGCTGGCCGGAAGTTGACCGTAGGTCCTGCGCAAGTTCTGCGCACGTTTTTAGGCCTCCAGACCTCATCACATCGCCCGTGCAACACGGAGGTTTGACGTACGTATGTCTGACGTGGACCACAAATTCTTGACGTGCGTGTTGCCAGAGCTCTGTAGAATTCGTAGACCACGTACGGCCAACAAGGTCGCACGTTGGACGTATGTAAATGTGACCTAAGCATTGAGGACCCCAGCCCGTCCAATGGGGTAGAAACGGCCAATTCTATAATGAAATTAAAATGCCTTTTATATATTTACAAATATGTTTTATTCGATTTTCATTTAAAGTATCAGAGGATATTTTTACATTCTTGCAGAGAAAGAAATGAAATTCAGCTTACGTATTTGCCACCATTTCAGGTGTTAAATTTGCAAAATGTGTATTTATACAAGATGACTGTTTTTCCTCACACAAAACTACATACTGACTTTATTCGTTCTCCTGCAAAATCAGGTTCTCATAAATTCGGGAGTATTATTCATTCTCGAAGGGAAAAAACTAAGAAATTTTGATCATTCCCGGCGTCCTCTTCATTGCTCTCAAAATGCTCTTTCTCTTTTCTGTCTCCGTCGTAATTTAGGCTCAGTTTCTCCTCTGCTCGTCTGGTTATTAAGGCGCTACTTTGATCACAGCCCCATCGAGCTGACGGAGCCCTTTTTCCACTCAAGCGGACTGACAACACAGACTAGGACACCATAGACCAGTAGTTTCCAACCTGTGGGGCGCGTCCCCCCCTGGATGGGGGGGGGGGGGGGTGGGGGGGGGGGGGGGGCCTCGAAGGGCTGCCGGGGATGGGGGGCGCCAATGCTTGATGAAGGGGATAATTATATCTGAAAACTATTATGATGGAATTCAGAATTTCAAAATACTGAGAAAATATTTCAGATATATATATATATATATATATATATATATATATATATATATATATATATATGATATATATATATATGAAATACTAATATATAAACATTTCAAATATTGGTTTTATATATATATATATATATATATATATTATTGTGAATTATTGACATGTGCCCACTATGCAAGTAAAATACAGTGTTTAAGAGAGCAGAAAATGTGACATTCAATGAAGGGGGCGAGAATTAGAAAAGGTTGGAAACCACTGACGTAGACCACATTACTAGGCGGGGATTAGCAGCCATCTCCTGGTTGCCCCGTTCCACGTCTACCGCTTCCGTTTCCCTGCGCTCCTATCAGAATCCATCGTTTAAGGTCCCCATACACTGAACGATTATCTGAACGACTGTCTGAACGATTGTCGTTATCGACCCACACACACACAACATTCATACAGTATGAACGATCTCCGCACCGATTTCAGTCTGAACAAAGATTTTGTCTCAAGAAGAAGAGACGCGCACGATAGCGTCATATCGGTAGACAAGCCCATACATTGAACGACCTGTGTATGACAGACTTAAGTCGCAAGCCAGCAACATGGTCGTGACAGATTTCCGCCGAGATCGTTCAGACACGAAGCTCCGCCCACTTTTGCATTCAAACAAACCCATACACAGTGGTTTTGCGAACGATACAGACAGTCGTTCAGACAATCGTTCAGTGTATGGGCGGCCTTTAGAGTTGGCCCCGCTTCCATTCCCTTCATTTTTTCTTTCCCTTTACTTCAGCTCAGACTTATAGGTACAGGTATGATCCTACCTCACTGGGCGGGTGGTTTGCGTACTCGCCTACCAATCTGGTAGCCCGAGTTCGCTCCCGCTGCCGCCAATGCGGAATTACAGGAATTTATTTCTGGTGATTAAAAATTCATTTCTCGATATAATATGGTTCGGATCCCACAGTAAGCTGTAGGTCCCGTTGCTCCAAGTAACCATTTGGTTCCTAGCCGCGTAAATAAAAATCTAGTCCTTCGGGCCAGCCCTAGGAAAGCTGGTGATCAGCTCAGTGGTCTGGTTAAGCTAAGATATACTGAACTCTTCTGGGCAGGGTTTACGTACAAACATCTGCAGTTTTGGAAAACAAATAAAATAATGTTGCATTTAAACTTTTTACTAAGATTACATGAAAGAAATATACTTGCAATGCTCAACGCACTCCCGTTATATAAAATATGTAATGGCCCGAGAAAAAAAAGTTTCCGTTAAAAGCTTCGCAACGCAATTCAGAGGTCTAACCATAAAAAGTTCCACTTTCAAAGGCTAAGTGACAGGTAGAGCAAAGGTTCTCTCTCATTTTCAAATATAAATGCTGTTGTCAGACAGAATCAAATATGGACGAAGAGTCGTTTATAAGATACAGACGCCCTAAAAAAAAATACATTGTATGTGCTGACTAAACGGGCATGAAAATAATAGAAACATTTAGAATGCTTATTGAAATTCTATAGTTTTCTTAAAAATAACAAAACTGATGACTATGCAACAGTTGCAAGACGTTAAGCTTCATCTTCAATTTAA
>NC_087202.1:103570735-103620735 GCF_015104395.2 Macrobrachium nipponense | reverse complement strand
ATTTAAAAGAGATAGTTACAGTAATTTGTTGTCGTCAAATCCTCTACAAATGTGATCTAAGTTTGATAGAGAGTCTAATTTAGATCTATTACATTGTGACCCGAATTGAGTGGGAGTAAAATTCTATTTTTCTCTAATGTGCCATTTTGCCACACGCAACTTGTTAAGAAATTGGTCTGTAATCATTAACATTACAGTGATTCTTTCCAGGTTTGGGGATAGAATTTATTACCAAATTTCTCCATTCGCATGCAAATACACTTTGGAGCGATAAATGATTATAAAATTGTCATAAGTAAGACTTGCCAAAGGTGCTCAATGATAGATCATTTCAAAACAAACAGTCTCATCCAGGAGCAGATTGATTGTTATTCAAGAGAGCATATTCCAAATCTTCTATAATGATATATTTTATTATAATATATGACCTCAATTGTTTCAAAATTTATTGTTACTAATTCTGTACTATTTTTGTTTGTGGGGGTGTTCATCTAAATTTTGATTACTACTTACATTAGCTAAGTTTTCTCCAATTACATGACTTATTTCTTTCGGATTGCCTATTCTTTTTCCATCTTTTAATATGGCATGTCAAGGTGGTTTAAAATGGGTATCATTTACTTTCTTGAATTTGTCCCATATATTTTGTATGGGAGTATTATTAGAGAGATCTGATACATTCTCCATGAGATTATTCTTCCTTAAATTACTTACTTTCAAATTTTGCAGATGTTTTGTTGTTTAGAGGTTTATTGTGTCAATTTCAGTAATAATATAATTTTTTGTTAATTTCCTTTTAATACTGGTAATGTTTTATTATCAGACCACAGTGGAATTCTGTGTTTTGTTGAGTGAGATTTTGATTTTGGCATTGCTTTACCAGCAGCATTTTTAATGATATATTAGTTGATCAATGGTGAGCAACTCATCAACTGTATGCCTCTCACTTTCCGTTCTAATTTAGCCAGGGAGGGCCAGACTGTTTTTTTTTTTTTACTGCCCTCAATGTTCATTTTGAGTTGGTCAAATATGAACAGTAATTGTGGTTTAAAATTGTACGCTAAATTTTCACTCAAATGAATCCTCACACTATTTATTCATCATACTGAAATTAACTCTGTTTTTTTTCTTCCCCTTCCAGCTTGCCATTTTTTATTATTATTTTTTTTAGATTAATAAACTATAATATCTATTTTCTTTCCATCATAAAATACTATCTGGGAAAAATTATTGTTGTTTTATAAACATAAAAAAAATTGGTTTGTATATAAACCATTACCTATAGGATCCATATTGTATCTATAGTTCAACTTGGTCAGAATGACGAAGTTAAGTTTTTAACCCCCCAATCAAATGGTGCTCAAGGCGTCCCTGAATCTAGTTTGTTTTATAGACAACTATCAAATAAAAAATGGGCGAACGAATACTTGTGAATTCTACGAGGAAGGATTTCGAGCAAAATGAAACAAATCTATAAATAAAAGGAATACTGGCATTCTCCTAAATGTGTGAATATTAAATACAACCAAATTTATAACAAACCTCCCATCTAATATAAAAGCTATTATTAAGAAGCAATAATCATTTTGCATGGTACAATTAAAGCCCAGTATTAAATCGCAATTATATGAGGCAAAGCCTAATAAAAATTGTACAGAAATGACTGCTGATATAAACAAAATCCGGCGAATACGTTTTAGCCGGATGGCATAACAGCAGCAGCAGCAGCAGCTGGGAGCAATATTGTGCGGGAGCGAGAGCGATCCTTCCGTCCCGGCAGATATTTCATGGCTAGAGCGTGTCTCTCACTCGTCATTTGCAACTAATGCCAATACTGAAGTTTTCAATTAATCGACGATATCAGGAGGCGACGAAGTTTTAATTAAAAGCTCTTACTGCTGCCCAGCCGGATCAATCAGTGCATTAAAAAAGGGGAAGCCCAATTACTGTAATATTTGTTTATTAAAATTCTGTCGGGCAGCAACCATCCCAACGCTGGATCTGAATAGCTACCTTAAAGCGACGCAATAAATTGTCCGCTAATGATCTTAATTAGCACCAAATTAGCTATAATCATACGTCAAGAGCTATTTCGAGAGGACGCATCCTTTAAAGGCGATGACTGGAGGAAAATGCGGAGAAGTTTATAGCTTCATCGTGAAAAGGAATTTATTTCCGAATGCCGATTGTTCAAGCTGCAAGTACAGATGATCTGCTTGATATGATGCATTTTACAGGACCAGCCGTAGAGAAAGATAAGGAAATGAATGAGGACATCTTTTTGCTGCTCCGTGCTAAGTCATTTAGGCCTACGAATCAAAGGATTAAAACCACAGGCTATCTATCACCTCTGCACCAGTTGTTCTGTCCTTTGCGATAACTGCCCCTGCGTTACTCTTGCCCGGATCTCCTAAAACAACTGAGTCATTACTCTTGCCAGGATCTCCTAAAACAATTGAGTCATTACTCTTGCCTGGATCTCCTAAAACAATTGAGACATTACTCTTGCCTGGATCTCCTAAAACAATTGAGTCATTACTCTTGCCTGGATCTCCTTAAACAATTGAGTCATTACTCTTGCCCGGATCTCCTAAAACAATTGAGTCAATGTGACTAGACGAAAGATCAAATGTGTGTGTCAGTAACTGTGACGAGTAAAAAAAAAAAAAACATGAGATCCAGTAAAATATAAATTTCAAAAGCCAAAAGGACTACGTCACCAGTTACTATAACATGAAAGATTTAGACATTAAAAGCACTATAAAGAAAGATCAAATTCCTTAACTATTTTGCGTCAAAGGCGCCCGATTTGTGGCATTGCTTTGCCCTTGCTCTCTCTCTCTCTCTCTCTCTCTCTCTCTCTCTCTCTCTCTCTCTCTCTCTCTCTCTCTCTCATTATGTATGTATGTATGTATGTATGTGTATGTATGTATGTATATATATATATATCATATATATATATATATGTATGTATATATATATATCTATATATATATATATATATATATATTTATATATATATATATATGACACAAACGTATTCCCTACTTATGTATGTATGTATGTATATATGCAAGCGTATATAATGCGTGTATATATACACAAATGTATGTATTTTCTCGTGTATCTTAGGCTAAATAAAAAAAAGTCGCACGTCTAATCTAATGAAAAGCAAGGCTTCACGAATAAAAAGCAATGCAATCACCTGTCGTCCTTCAGGTTGAAAGCGCCACTTTTTTTTCTTTTCTTTTTTCACAAACGTCCGCTTGGAGTCTCCGGCAGTTGTCAAGGCACCAATTTCGTTAAGTCTTACTACGTCGTTGACTTCTTTACTTGGTTATTCTTTCCATCTGATATTCATGTATGTTTAATTTAACTATTTTATTTTTTCGTATACATGAGAATTGTTTACTTTACATTTTCTATCCATAACAGAAGCGAGAACAATAATACAATAAGAGCTGTTCAAAGAAAACTCATAGTCGCATGAGTCAATAAAAAGGAAAAGTAAATCCACAATTGTATGTCAAACAGACATACTATTGTGGATTTACTTTTCCATAAGAGCTGTTATTTAAGATTATGCTTTCATTCAATACCCTGGCTATTCAGTTGGAAAATTGGATACCACCAACTCTTCTATTTCAAATGGAAATTCCATTCCTTCATAAACCTTCAGGTTATAAATATCAGTTAACTAGATACAAGAATGCGAGTCCTAATAACAATCATACCCAGTGACCATCATCTTATAACGTGTACTGTCTAACAGACAATTTAACTGTAAATAACCTGTGCTTTCTAACAGGCAATTAACTGTGATCCCCGGAATTAAACGGCCAAAAACTTGTGATGCTATTATTTGCAACAAACTTCGGAAAGGATTTCGTGTATCGTCTTGGGCATCCAAGAAATAATAGAGTTCAGAATACATATGGCATAAATTGATTGCGTGTATCGTCTTGGGCATCCCATAAATATTATCGAGTCCAGAATACACATGGCATTAAAATAGTGAGCGTTACGCATACACACTTTAATTAGTAACTGGTACTTTCGTTACTGTTAGGTTAAAAGATAAGAAAACCATGGCTGGCCCAAAGTTCAAGCCAAACTTGAGGAACAACAGCCCCCGTAATCACGGAAAGTTCGTCCAAGCTTTCTACTGCCAGTTCAACAAGCATTCTGCGCAGAAGCTGTAATTATCATTCAAAAATGGTTTTATTGACGCGGACAGAAAAATGGATATTCAATCTGTTAATCTCACAAGTTTAGATAGCAATGAACACCAAATTCTTGGGAAGCTTGCGCCATAGGAATAAGGTTCATCTTCTAGAAAATAATATTAACAATAATAATAATTACGAGCAAAGCGAAGCCATTACTGGAAGCGGACTCATTTCTGGCAGCCCGGCCCTAACGCTATTCAAATGCTAATATCTCCAAAAGTATTTTAGATAGAAGAAAAATCTTTTCGACAGATAAAACCTTACATCTTTAAGTTTCCTTTTTAAACTATAATAAATTCACATCGAAATGACGTTTTAATTATTAAATTACAATTTAACCAAAATTGATGATTTCAGCCCCAAATTCGATAGTTTTCTCGAATATTGGGCTTAGTTAAACTAAAGAATCATTTCGCATTGTATCGTTTGTTATATTATTAGCAGTTTGATGTTGGACGACCATTTGGAATGCAATGGACGATAACGTTTAAGTAGCAGAGAGTTCCGAGACAACTAGTTAACCCTTTGATGGTTTTACTTGTAGATTCGCGAGTATAGCCTTTAAGGCGCCCTACTAATATATATTATATATATATATATATATATATATATATATATATATATATATATATATATATGTGTGTGTGTGTATATATATATAGATAGATATATATATATATATATATAATATATATATATATATATATATATATATAATAATGATATTATAGATTCATCATACCACGGTGATGTGATAATTATTCATAATATGGCTACGTGCGGCAAACGTTCAAATTTGTTAACATGGTAGAGGGGGTTGAATATCGATTCTAATTACGAATACCCGTATTCGACAGTGATTTGTAAGGTCGGAGTCAGTCTAAACTTATAATTTCACTTGTTAGCCGAATCGATAACGTCATCAAAGTCCTGATTACTTCTCCGTCCACTGGGCGCTGGTTCGAACCCACGGGATGACGAAATTAATATCAACTAAAAAAAAAAAAATTTCCCCTCGGTTTACACACACACACACACACACACACACACATATATATATATATATATATATATATATATATATATATATATATATTAATAATAGCAGACCAATATTTCAAATAGTTCATTTACGATACAAAGATTCTGACCAAAATATATATACCTAGTTTCTTATCAGAATCCCATATTTCAAGCCTAAATACTGAAGTACTCAATATCTGGGACCTAAGTAAGCTGAAAATATCAATCAAAATGAAACAGAAAGGTTCTAAAACAGAACAAGAACAACTAATGCAAGAACTAGATCAAAGGAGAGAAAAGTCGATAATGTTTCCACTCCACATACATGACCCTCAAATGTCATACGGGACTTTTTATCGGCTTTTATTTCATTTTTTCTTTATTTTTAACATATTCCAGGCTTACACGAAGAAAATATGTAAATTCACTTTTAACATTTCATATCCGTTTTATGGTGGTGCAACCTGGATCCAATATATCAATACACGCAGCTTCAAAGTAATACCTAAATATCGAACATCTGGCAACACAGAGGCAAAGCAAAACACCAATAAATACCAAAACTATTCCTAACCCTTGAAGTATTGCTGACATATGCACACAATCATCATATATATAATATATATATATATATATATATATATATATATATATATATATATCTTATATACATATACATATTTACTCGTACCCAACTTAAAATGTAACATATACCTTACGGTCGAAAACCTGAAGTTACAATAATATTTTTCATATTTATCTAACGTTCAAGTATTTGCAGATAATCTTTGTTATAATATTACCAGCACTGTAAATAGGGCTCAGCAATTTGGATATAAACTATGGCGTTTCAATCAGCCATAAATTAACAACACAGCAGCTATCTAATCAATTTCAGTCTGTTTCACTCTTGACACATGACTAGGCATAAATAAACTAAGATTAAACCTACAAACTTCCAAAATATGAAAGTAGTGCCGCGTTCTATTAGAAACTTGCAAACAACCGCTGTAGTGCCACAGCCGGAAGTTGTGACGCCATTTTACCTCGTCAATAAACAAACGCCCACCCTTCCCCTTATTTGCACTTTTTATGTCAGATATAAAAGTAAGTACTTCCGCATAACCACTTATCTCTTCCATTTTTCTCAATTTATTTTTATTGATTAATACAGCTGAATGAATATGAAGAGTTGCAAGATTATGTTTGCATTACTACCAATGTCCTCTTTCACATACTTGTCCGCATTCCTTATCAAATAATATAATGTAAACATCAGATTCAGAGTGACATAGTTGTCAGAAAAGGGAAACATATTTGTCAACAGCCAAAGATTCGGTTAAATGTAAATACTGCGTTCCCTGAGCGTTTATTTCCACTTGATTTTCAATTTCTAGTTATTTTGTTTTCTGTATTTTTTTTTTTTTTACCCAAAACGTTGTTGCTACTGACTTCTCAATTCCTGTGAAAAAACTATAATAACGCTGGTAACATGAGAGAAATAAATAGACGAATAAAGTAAATGAGAAAACGCGCCCACCACATGACTGGCCCACTTGCCTTTGAAGGCATAAAACGCAGGGGATGTCTGAGTTCGGATTGCAAAAGCAGAACCGCTCCTATTGCGAAATGCTGCGTGGTCTCAGCACTGTATCTGGATCAAGACAAAGGCCTCACTACTTGTCAAGAACAATACTTCACGGAAAAGAAGGCGAAATGAGAGCCATTTGTCACAAACAAACAACAACTTGCTGCTTGAATGCACCACCTTCGGAGTTGTACTGTACTGGTATGTAAAGAGAGTGAAACATAAGGGTGATCTCCACCCGAACCCCCAAAAAATGAGAGAGAGAGAGAGAGAGAGAGAGAGAGAGAGAGAGAGAGAAACGCCAGCATTCATATATGTTTTGTTTTGCTTTGATTACCTCGTTACCTTTGTCAAAACAATTCTATTCATGAACACTTCTTTCGCCGATTCTCAATTAACGAAAATAGCAACGAGAGAAGGAATTACCACCATCATTGTAATAGGAACGGTTGTGTAAAGACTACAAATTGACGACCTGCATTAAGACCCCTCACCCTGCAAGGATGTTGGCAACTTCATCATTAGTGACCCATTCAAGAGGGATCGCTCTTTAATAATAATACTAATAATAATAATAATCATAATAACAATAATAACAATATGTCGATTGGCCATAGCGCTTTCAACTGCACTCCCTAAAAAAATTTACAATTAACAATACCAATCATATTTTCGACACTTGCATACTAGTGATGACGGTAACCGACCACTAAAATTTCATACACATGTATCAACGTCCCACAATCAAGACTTTATGCTCTTGGTAGGTTAATTAAATACTTTCGATGCTTCTGTTCGACCATATTTAAAACCCACCATCTCCAACTCCCTTCCTCAAGTGCCGTAGAAAGTAAAGTGTTTACATGCACTCCCATCCCCTTTCAGTACAAATGATAGGCAATTCCGCTCTGGCTATATCAATTTATATTTTGATTTCAAGGGGGTAAAATTCGAGAGAGAGAGAGAGAGAGAGAGAGAGAGAGAGAGAGAGAGAGAGAGAGAGAGAGAGAGAGAGAGAGAGATACTTTATTTTAAAAGGTAAGCAATCAAAGAGCAAGCAATGCTCGAACTTTCTTATGTAGCAAATTTCCGTTCATTTTTATAGCTGTCATGGTTACTGTATTAAATGCAGCCCATCTTAATTTTTACTATAAATGTTGTTACGCATCTCTCTTTCCCCTTTCCTTTCACTTGACGTGTGCGCAACTAACTGTATACTGCATTTTGACCATTTATTGGCTCCATATATCTACAGGTGATCTCACACTGCTTCACGGGCATATGTTACACAGCTGTCATAGAATAATTCTCTTGTTTGCGCGTTCCAATTGCATGAGAAAATAGTTCATAAAATAGAATAAATAAATAAATATATATATATATATAATATATATAGATATATATAGATATATATAGATATATATATATATCTAATATATATATATATATATATATATATATATATATATATATATATCTATATATATATATATATGTATGTATATACATAAATGTTTGTGTGTCACCTCGACCATCAGATTTTCCATGTCTTATTGACATTTAATGATAACAGTAATAATCTAACAATCGCTCAGAAATCCCATTATTAGCGTTCATCCTAATGTCTCGTACGCATCTGTGCAAAGCAACTACTATTGAAAATGTCTCATACACATCTGTGCAAAGCGACTACTATTAAAAATATGTGCTGTACACATCTGTGCAAAGCAAGTACTATTGAAAATATGTCTTTTAAACATCTGTGCAAAGCGACTACTATTGAAAATACATCTTGTACACATCTGTGCAAAGCAACTACTATTGAAAATATGTCCCGTACACATCTGTGCAAAGTGAGTACTATTGAAAATGTCCTTTACACATCTGTGCAAAGAAACTACTATTGAAAATATCTCTTGTACACAATTGCGCCAAGCTACTATTATTGAAAATATCTTGTACACATCTAAGCAAAGCGACTACTATTGTAAATATGTCTTGTAAACTTCTGTGCAAAGCTAGTACTATTATAAATACGTGTTGTACACATCTGTGCAAAGCGGCTATTGAAAATATGTCTTGTACACATGTGTGCAAAGCAACTATTATTGAAAATAAGTCTTGTAAACATCTGTGCAAAGCAAGTACTATTGAAAATATATCTTGTACACATAAGTGCAAAGCAACTACTATTGAAACTGTCTGGTACACATCTGTGCAAAGCGACTACTATTGAAAACATGTCTTGTACACATCTGTCCAAAGCAACTATTATTGAAAACAAGTCTTGTAAACATCTGTGCAAAGCAAGTACTATTGAAAATATGTCTCGTACACATATGTGCAAAGCAACTACAACTGAAAATATGTCTTGTACACTCCTGCACAAAGCGAATACTATTGAAAATATCTTGTAAACATCTGTGCAAAGGAACTACTATTGTAAATATGTCTTGTACACGTATGTGCAAAACGACTACTATTGAATATATTTTTTTTATGCATCTGTGCAAAGCGACTACTATTGAAAATGCATTTATAAAAAATATAAAATATATAAATAAAACAATGTTGGTGGAGGCAGAAGGTTCACCATCGATCGGTCAGTGCTTCATGTAAGGTAAACGGCCCTGATATATTAGGTGCCTAAACGATAACTCTACATAACGGCCACATAAAGAGTGTATAGGACACATAATATCAAACATTGCAGTAATGGATTGCCAGACCTTTGTAGGAAGTTCTCCCGAATAATGGATACTGACGTTATTCCATAAAACCAAACTGCATTACGTATACAGCTCAATATGCGCATTCGCAACTTTTTACAAAACTAGATAAAACGCAGTCATAAGCAATGATACTTCTTGTGGCATTCGTAACCTGTTAAAAAAATAGATATTGTATTCATACTCTTATGAAAAAGGTTGTACGGAATAAGTTACGCTAATTACCCAAATTAAAATATAAAATGAAGGCAGTAAAAAAGTACATCACTGATGCAGTCAATGCTCTTCCCTGAGCGGCATAGTGAGTAAACAAGCAATGAATAAAAACACAATTAGAACTTTGCAATGCCCTCTAACTATCCTAATAAAACAGAGCTGAGCCCAGTTAATTGATTTCAATTACATCTTTAACAAGTGGATTGATGACGCTACATCAGACATGGTTATATCGCAAATAAAGGAATCACCTCCGCACTTAAGCGTGACCAGGAAGTTTTCCCATTTGTTTCATCGAAGGCATCTCATTTCCAAAGTGGCAGAAACTCGAATCATAAGAGAAAAGGGGAAGAATGTCCATTGCACGGAAGGCAAACATTCGTAAGGCAAATCAGGTACAGAATTTTGCAATCCTAAGCAAATATATATCCTCACTGCCTGTCCACCAAGACATCAAGATATAACGACAACAATTATATTCTCAAATACAGGGGTAAACAAGAGAGAAATAAACATTTGAAAAGAAGTTAACGCGGGGAAATTATAGAGTGAGCTATTTCAGCGAAAAATGCTGTCGGATTGCTCATTCATTTGCTTGCAGGGGTTACGACTAGGGTCAAAGGGCATAGGAGACGTCTAGATTCACTGGAATGTAAGGCTCTGTCTAACCGGCGGTTGCCACCCCGCCCCCCCCATAATTAAATCCTTGACCTTTACATAACTTACTAGGATCGTCTCCCACAACGAATCCAGACGGCTTATGTAATATTAAGAAAAAAAAAAGAAAAAGAAAAAAAAAAAAAAACTGGGGAGAAATGAGGGTATTTAAGCGTGTGTAAACATACTTACACACACACACACACACACACACACACACAGACACACACACATACATACACATATATATATATATATATATATATATATATATATATATATATATATAAATATGCACGCAAACAATTACTCGACACTAGTAGCACTGAAAATTCTTCTTTAAACTCATAATTACATAAACCTAGTGTGGTAATTATCAAAATAAATAAATAAATAAAGAAAATGAATAAAACCAACTTCACTCCCTGGAATATGAAATGGGTGTTGTTCTGTCCAGTATACGGACACAAATCTGAACCAACATTCAATAACCTTGAAAATGAACTGCATTACGAGGCCGAGAAACCACATCAACATTCGTAGCACATAATTGGATCGATGCTACGATGAGACATCTCGTGAATTTTAAGGACTGTGAACTGGCTGTCAAATTTACGCAACTGGTATGTTCGTGCGTCTGTGTGTGTAGGTTCTTTAGTCACTGCGATCTCTCTTCCTTCCTCATTATTTTGGATCTAACTTGCGTCATTAAAGTACTATATATTTATGCAAATACATCAACAACTAGAAACAACGATGGAAGAATTAAAATCACATGAGAGCCTACTCTGGGAAGATTTTCACAAAAAGAAAATGGTTTAAAATACACTTAAGCACAAAGTTCGGAACAACATTGGAAAGTAAGGTTATTCGACAGTTCTCAACGAAACTAAGGAGCCCAGCAAGATATGTACAGAGAGAGAGAGAGAGAGAGAGAGAGAGAGAGAGAGAGAGAGAGAGAGAGAGAGCATACCGTTCCTAAGACGAGACAAAAGCTGAAATTTAAAATGAGTGAGTGCGACAAAGAAACAAAGGAAGGCTTTTCCTTCGCTTCGCTTTCAAAAGAATAAAGGGATAAAATCACAGTGCGACAGTGTATAAACATCAAGTATTTCCTTAGAAAAGCAACATCCGGACACCAAAGAATTAAACTTAATTTTAAGCATAATAAAATTCGAGGACGAAAAACATTTACACAATAAGAAGTAATGGTAAGACCATAAAACTTATTAATCGATTCCAATCTTTTGCAAAGCACTGGACTTCGTCACATAAATCATAAACTCAGCAAGTATATATTATAACCCTTAAGTAGAGACTCTCTCTCTCTCTCTCTCTCTCTCATATACATATCGTTTGTTTGTGTGGTGTTTTTACGTTGCATGGAACCAGTGGTTATTCAGCAACGGGACCACCGGCTTTACGTAATTTCCGAACCACGTCGAGAGTGAACTTCTATCACCAGAAATACACATATCTAACCCCTCAGTGGAATACCCGAACTCGCGGCCAAGACCATACCGATTGCTCCACTGAGGCGCTCCATATACATAACGATATAAAAGACATCGAGATATGTATGTATATATATATATATATATATATATATATATATATATATATATATATATGTATATATAGTGTGTAATATATATTATATTGTGTAATTCATATAATCATGTAGAGAGATCTTCTCTGGTATTCATTCCCAGCGGCACAACCTACAGGCCTTGCTAATTCAAGCTCGGCGTTCTATGCACTGCCAAGACACCCTTTTTACCTTTTAACTCTAGATGGTACAATTTCAAAAGGTGTTACTCTTCCGGTTTTCTGCAAATATTTTAGGCAGATATTGACTACCTTACACCCTGACACACAGATGGCAACCCATGCAAGTACTTTCTTGCCTTATCGTTGCATCAATTTCCTGATTGAACGACCGAAGGTGTAATTAACTTGTCGTCTCCGTACACTATGTATGCGAATGTACAATTATATATACACATCTATGCACGTTTATAAACGTTCAAAGTAAATGGAAGTGATCAGAATATCTTATAAGGGCTTTGCAATCGGCATAACATAACTTAGAGATCAGGAGTTTGAATAATAATGACCTTAAAATGGGAACGCACCGGCATAAGAAAGTTTTCTCTAAGTAATTCTTACTGAAAATCACAAAACTGGGATCAAAAAAGGTTTCAGTCAAAATCTTGACATCACCAACCAAATAAAAATACTGAGTCCACTTCTTGAAAACACAATGAAAGAAGTAAAACAGAGACCTAGACTTTTATCTACAAAGCAGATTCCAAGGGACATTAGTTGTATGCCATGTTCAAAACTCGTTGTTACAGATATCTCACACAAGAGTCAACGCTCAGCGAAATCTGGGAGTACTTGCTTCTCGATGCATGGTCACGAACAATCTTTTTATTGCCACTATCACTTCACTTACTGGAAATAAAGTTGGAAAAACGCAAGGTTTTATCTAAACCCTGCTGTAATCTTGCCATCTAAAAAGAAAAGTTAAACCTTTAATTCTGAATCATTCCCACACACACACACACAGAAAAGAGAGAGAGAGAGAGAGAGAGAGAGAGCAAAGCACAATGAAGCGACTTTCCGATTAAGTAAAAATGGACTATAACTTCAAAGTCCGCAAAAATAAAATGGCCTCATGCTTTTACGCTTGACAGTTATATGCCATTTTTTCTATTAATTTCTCACACAGACGGTAAAATGCCTGCGCTGAAACAGCTTGGTTATGACTAGGAACAGCTTGATTTAGAAAAAGTCACTTGCAACCACACACACACACACGAGAGAGAGAGAGAGAGAGAGAGAGAGAGAGAGAGAGAGAGAGATTAGATAGTTCCTTTGCGGTTGCTAACAAACTCCCAAAATCAATCCCAAAAAAGCAAGCTCTATCATGAAGTTTCAATGCATGACAAATTCAAAAGAATAATGAAGCACAAAGCGAAATAGAAAATTCCCTAAGCAGTATTACGGGGATATAGTAAGTGTTTCACCAAACTCGGACAGTACTAGGAACCAATGATTACAAAATCACTTCAGACGGAACTGGGAGGTTGGCTCTATTGCGTCGACAAAGCATAAAAGATTTTCAGCAATTTAGTTCAAATAAGACAAAAGGGAGGAGGATGGTCAAAATGGCTCAATTCATCTTTTCTCACGCCTGAAGGTGGCCGCCTTCCCGACAGACTTATACTGCGAACTAATAAAAGAGAAAGTCTTTTATTGCACATGGATATGTTATTATTATTATTATTATTATTATTATTATTCCGTAGATGAAACCTATTCATACGGAACAAGCCCACAGGGGCCACTGACTTGAAATTCAAGCTTCCAAAGAATATGGAAGAAGCAGGTGGAATTGAAGGGAAATACAGAAAGACGTGATTCCAATTATTAAAAAAAGAAAAAAATTAGTAAACAGATAAAAATATATCACAATGAGAGACAAATAGTAATAGGAGAGCAATGCACTGCATTTTCGCTTGAACTTCAGAAGTTCCAACTGTGCGGTTCCACAGTCCAAAGGTGTGAGGAATAAAGGACAATAACAAAAATAACGTATTAGAACTACTCAGTCGCCTCAAAATAAGATTCTTCGTTATGCCACACATGCATGAATATGAATCACTGAAGTCTATCGTTTTCCAGTTTAATTTTCCTTGATACCAACTGATGTCTTTGAAGCCAACCTCTTAAACCTTTATGTCTGCTTATCCGTTGGAAATGCTCTATTACAACAGGTCAATTTGCAAGAGAAACAATATCTCCGGTTAAACAGTACCTATGTGTGACACTAAAACACTTAATATACCTTTACTGCCAGGTTCCCCATGAATAAGAGACCATTAACACCCACCTAACCTACGAGCCTTTTGCAAATAAACTAAAGGACAGCTTCATATTTTCGTAACTACTGATATTTGTGCATATTTCGCGCATATAATCGCTTATAACCAAAACAAGTACGTTTAAAAATTGCAGCAAGCTTCATTAATAACATGAAAGAGCAGTTTGAGTGCGTACTTCTACTAACGTTGAACTCCAGAGAACACATTTTCATCGACAGGAAACCGTTAAATATATTAATTGTTGAGTATCAAACGAATCTTACAGGTTGAATAGACACCAACTTCTTACAGACTTTTATTTTTATCTTACTTTTCCCATTCATGACTAAATTTGGTTATCAAATCTACGTTAATGGTGCGTGTGGTTTAGACTGCTGAAGAATGACCCCTCCCCCAACAAAAAAACCGAAGCCCGCCCTACAAAAAGACCAAAGCCCATCCCACAAAAAGACTGAAGCCTGGCCCACAAAAAGACTAAAGCCCATCCCAAAAAAAGACTGATGCCTGCCCCACAAAAAGACTGAAGTCTGCCCCACAAAAAGACTGAAGCCCACCCCACAAAAAGACTGAAACCTGCCCGACAAAAAGACTGAAGCCCGCTACACAAAATGACTGAAGCCCCGCCCCACAAAAGATTGAAGCCCGACCCACAAAATGTCTCTTCTTGCCAAAATTTACATTTCTTCTTCTCCGAAAGTGTCATTACTTGTTGGCAGTCACGACCTAAACTAAAAAATTTTTTTTTTACATTAACACCCACAAATAAATTATGGTGTAATCCCTCTAACATAGAAATAAACATAAAAAACAAAACCAAAACTACAACTTCCTTGAATGAGATGATAATAATAATAATACAATAATAACATAAATCAGGTATTTAATTCTGAAAAAAGTAAAATTCAGTCTAGTCTCTGTCGTACTCTTGTTTGATCTCTTAAGAACACCTTCAGAGAAATTCTTGAACTAACTCTTCCTTTGGTCCACAGTCACCCGGAACGGAGTGCCAATCACCTTCACCGACGCAATTACAGAATAATCCGATTCCGTGCAGGGTGCCACAGCTGTCGAAATTCGGAAAATGCGGCTACCAGAATGCTTGGGAAAAAAAGCAGTCTTACTATCTACAAGAGTCATAACCAAGCCACAAATGTGTTGTATGTAATGAGTTCAATTTAGAATTTAGGCCAAAGGCCAAGCGCTGGGACCTATGAGGTCATTCAGTACTGAAATGGAAATTGACAGTAAAAGGTTTGAAAGGTGTAACAGGAGGAAAAACTCGCAGTTGCACTCTGAATCAAGTATTTGGAAAGGATGGAAAGTAAGGTAAAGAAAAAATATGAAAGGAGGTACAGTAAAAGGAACGAAAGTGGTTACAGCTAGGGGCCGAAGGCACGCTGCAAAGAACCTTAAGTAATGCCTACAGCGCACCGCATGAGGTCCACTGACGGCACTCCCCCCCCCCCCCCCCCCCCCCCACCCCCCCCCCCCCCCCCCCCCCCCCCCCGGGAGTTGTATGTAATATGCAATTTGTACGATGCTGAGTGAAAAATGTTCTTTGTCATACGAAGTTCATAATGTCCTCTCTTATCTAGATGAAAATAATTCTTACAGCAGTCGATTAACCACGTTTCGATTTCTGAATCCTAGGGGAATGCCCCCAAAGACCTGGTGGTTTCCTTGTATGCAGAAATCCCGTTTCTTCGTGGCCACAATCCTTATGTTCGCTCCCTTGCTATGCCAGATTCCCAGCAACGGCGTCTATTCGCGGGAAAGAGCAGCAAAGCTCCTACTTTCCCTCGAGTTCTTTTCCTCACCGTCCATCCCAGTCACAGCCCATTACTGTTGGGCAGGTTGTATCTTTTCTTGTCCCGATCCCCTTCTCCCCCTCCGTCATTAAGGAGTGGAGGCACACAGCGGGAGAGAGGGGAAGGAGAGTGAGGGGAAGGAAAGTGAGGGGAAGCACAAAGGGACGGAAGGATTAACTGTAAACATGAAGCAAAGGTGGGGGAAATGGTAATGGGGGAGGGAGAAGAGGAGAAAGGGGTCGATTAGCGTTGTCTCAGCTACTTATCGGCTCGGTCTCAATTCTCTTAAAGAAGAAGAAAAAAAAGTGTTTTTGTTGAATTACATTTCTTTGAAGTCCGCATTAAGACTTTTGCTCATGAACAGAACTGATGCTACAACTTACAAGTGTCAATGAACCATAACTTTAAAGGGAAACAGGGAAATGCCAACTTCGTTTCCACTCTTTCCAGCATGTAAAAGAGGGAATGCACAGCTGTCAAGTCCCCGAATCACTTGGAACACCAACTGTTTCAAGTCTCATCACTTCGCCACATCCGTGCGCCATTCATTTCGACTTAATAATAGCAATAAAGCCACATACCAAGGAAACTGAAATCTAGTGGAGTAACTGAGTGATGTGGTATCTTCAGACAAACCCTTTAATCATGCCAATATGTTCACTTGAAAAATGACCCATCACTTTTCGCAAAATCTATTCGGAATATATCTTCAAAGTACATAAATCCCTTTATATTGGGAAGTACTACGCTTTCACCACTGAGTTGACAATTAAGTTTTACACAATGTCCTGCCTTTGCAACAGCTTCAGAATGGATGCATGCATATTAGAACTTCAAACCACTTACCCATGATTTTTATTTGGAAGCCAGCCTATCACTTTTGAATGTATCATTTCTTCTGTAACGGCAAGCAAACAACATATAAACTTGCTTTCCATACACATGCTTCAGAACAATAAAATACAGTGATATTATATCCTCTGATACGTCGCTATCTTGAGGCCTTTCTGCATATTCCTTTTGAGGACGATGTGTCCCGACTCGTCTCAGAAAAGGAATCAAATTAACCTTCCTTGAGGTACAATAACTTGAAACAGAAACTTAAATTTTGTGTTCCATGCCAGAGAGGCGTTAATGCACATTCAAATTAAGTAACGACTCCCAACCAAACTTTTCTGCAGAAACGTTACAAAATATGTAAATATTCCACAGAAAGGAGAGATGAATTAACTGTAAACATTCAACTATTCATATTTTTAAAATACCGCATTATTATTAAATAACAGATAGTGCTAACAAAAGAAAAGATTACTTTAACATTATTCAAAATGAACAAATACTACTCATTTTTAGAGCCCACATTTTGTTCTTATGGCTGTTGATACTAATAAACATCAAAAGACGTTGCAGCGATTCCTAGAAGGGCCAATGCACTAACGCCGCAGTTTATGTGTTTAGCTGCTAAATATTTCACCTTGATATTCATGTTATTAAAAAGGACCTTTCACCTGCTCCCTAAGAGCATAGGCGAGGGGTCTTCAACCTGTGGGCCATGGGCGGATTATCAGGTGGGCCACGGACAAAAACAAATAATGTAGAATTTAAAGTTAAGTTAAAGTTAAGTAAACTATATAAAAAAGTAAAAAAATAAAAATAAAGGTACCTCATATTTTCCTTTTGAAATGATGAAAATCTATACTTTATGGTAATAACATGTAATAAAATTCCAGTTCCAGGAACTATACGTTTTATTTTGAACTTATCAATTCCTATTCTAAATCTGAACTAGTGGACCATGGGTATTTGGAGATATCTAAAGTAGGCCATGATCTCAAAAAGGTCGAAGACCACTGACATAGGCAAAGTATAAAGCTAATAACGATGACAACAAAGTAAAATGACGTTTAAATGAACTTAAACATCATACGTCAATCGGGTCCATCCATGCGTTCATCCCCAACCACTAAGGAACCAGTCCCTGATTCTGGCGACGATTTAGGAGACGGAAAGAGAAAAGGAGCGAGCGCTATTCTCTCTCTCTCTCTCTCTCTCTCTCTCTCTCTCTCTCTCTCGTTCACAATCAGAGCCTTAGATCTCATTTCCTGATCGTGATTGCTTCTGATTAGCTGCTGGAATATACGATCGAGACGAAGGGCACATTTGGCTTCTCATTAATGCATCCGGAAACTCTGCCACTTGAACATTTCTCGACTACCTTTCCAATTAATGATGTACATCGAGAGATGTAAAATGACACGATACAAAGATAAAAACAAAAAAGGGGGGAGGGGGCTACAACATTTGAATGGAAGCGGTGCGATAAGTGTTGGATAAGCTTTTAATGCATGTAAAAACTTCATAGTTATAAATATTAATTCCTAAAGTGATGCAAATGCCAATGAAAACATCCAGAACTAAAGGATCTTACTAGGGACAAAGTACATGGAATCTGAACAAGACTGAAATCCTTCACTTCTAAGAAACACATTCTGTTAACCAGCAGAATCGTCACTAAATAGTGTTAAAATGCAAAAAAAAAGACACGAAAACCCGTTAAAAACACGAGATAATACATGATAAAAATTAGAAAGTGGGTCTAAAGAATATATTGGAATGTTCAGGAGTTCACCAAAGCCAACAACCTTATCACTGAGGCATTATTTACATGTGACTGTGATGTTCTTTGGATAATCAACGCAATAAAAACAAAGGTGCTTTCAGACGAAAAACGTGATCTCAATTGTTTGATCTTTCTTTAAAATACATAATCAGTTTAACTGATAAGTCAAAATACATTTACTCATAAGAGCTGATACCAGTAACTCACAGCTCAGAAAAATCTGAGCATTGTATCTGACATTGTACACAAGCAAGGCCTCTGAAGACAACTCCTTAACATTCTGGGGAAACAACCAGTAAGAGAGATAATTTGAGTCCTTATTTTCAAATCCCAGTGCAGTAATGAGTAGCCTACATATTTTTTCCCGATACTTCCACCAGAAGATAACTCCAAAACGGTATAACGATTAGAATTTATAACCGCATACAGACCTACAATATATCCACTGCCTGACCTTCAAAGATAATCAAAATTAAGTCGATAGTCTTATACGATCATTTCTATCCGAGCCATAAGAGTACGTGTGCGGAGCAACGCTTGATCAGATCAAATAAAAGAGACAAGTCGGCAAGAATAAACAAACCAAGAGAGACAACGAATAACATAGAAAATAGGATTTAGGCCCAAGACCAAACGCTGGGAACTATGAGGTCATTAAGCGCTGAAATGGAAACCGAGAGTAAAAAGGTTTGAAAGGTGTAAAAGGAGGGAAGCCTCAAAGCAGTTGCACTATGAATCAAATGTTGGGAGAGGGTTGAGGAAAGTAAGATGTTAGTAAGTGAATACGAACGGAGATACAGTAAAAGAAATGGCCGGGGTGGCAACTAAGGTGCCGAAAGGACGCTGCAAAGTTCTTTAAGTAATGCCTACAGTGCACCTCACGGCACTACCCTCCTACGGAAAATCAAGACACTGAAGTAAATGCGAAACAACAGAGAAAAGCGACGCAAGACCGCCAGACCGCTTCCTTCTTCCCTTCTGCTCTAATTGTTCGAGTACGCAAAGACGACGGCGGCGGCGACAGAGGCACTGGGCAAGATTAACGAGACGACACGAGGCCCGGCTAATAAGGGTGAAACAGACAGCGGCGCCTCTTGTCCCTTACGCTCTTAACAAGGCCTCGTAATTTCCTCCTAACAACCACACCACAAACAGGACGACCACTGTTTTTTCCTCTCTCTTTTATATTACCGATAACGAAATCGTCTATTCGTTTTTCATTCTTCCGCCAAGAACGAGGGTTCTCACAATTTCCAGTAAAATACGGCTTGGGGACGGGGTGCTAGCATGACTTTTATTTTAGACAAAAATACAGAAATCTTCTCTGAAGTTTGAATTTGGGTTTTTGCTTTACATAAAATTTTGTAGAAATACTGTCTCAAGTTTGAATTTGGATCGAGTCGAAAATATAAATTTCGGGGTTTTTATTTCATAAAAAATGAAAAAAAAAACGTTGTCGGAAATTTAAATTTCGGGCTTTTATTTCATAGAAAATGAAAAAACCTTGTCGGAAATTTTAATTTCGGGTTGTTGTTTTTTTTTATAAAATTTGTAAAAATCTTGTCGAAAATTCAAATTTCGGGTTTTTATTTTATAAAAATTGTAAAAATCTTGTCGGAAATTTAAATTTCGGGTTTATTCCACGTAGTGGAAAATAAATTATAATGCACTAAATACACGATCCTACACTAACATGAAGTGATGGAATATTTACTTCCGAATGGGCTTAATGCTATAACATTTGTAGCAAGAAATGCTATCCACCCGAGCTATCGGTAAAGCAATTATCCTTCAAAAAACCTCTATTAGCATTTCTTGGCTAATGGTGGCGTGGTGAGTTGGGGGCAGGGGGGGGGGGGGGTTTAACGGTTGTCTCTCCCCCGATGTAATATCCGACGAATGGCAACCGTTGTAAAGATGAAAAGACCCGATGGAATGAGACGGTCCAGATAATGAACTAAACTTTGGACTGCTTCATCTGTGTTGCTGCTATCTATTCTTCCACATACACACGAGAGAGAGAGAGAGAGAGAGAGAGAGAGAGAGAGAGAGAGAGAGAGAGAGAGAGAGAGAGAGAGAGAGAGAGAGAGAGCAAAAGCTGTACCGATTTAAAACTAAACGTTCCCAAATACAATTCATAGCCTTTACGCAACCTCCAACTACTATGCATATAATAATTGAGCAACTTTATACAACAATCCTTCAAGAGATCCAGATATAAAATTGTTACCTGTGACATAGCTGATGTTGTGCTTATAACAAATAAGCACAATTTAAAGTATAGATATATATAATATATATATATATATATATATATATATACATATATGAATTTGCTAAGTCTATACAGTATATATATTATATATAAACTTAGCAAATTCATAAAAAGAACATATCCATTATTTTGAAGAAAAAAAAAAAATTGTCCCACACAAAAGTATTCTGTAGAAAAGCACCTGCATTCCACTCCATTACCCAACCGGGCCCCTCCCCCCTTCCCCACGTCCTCCCTCAGTCCACATAGGGGCCCTAATCTTTCCTAATCATAACCCTTATTGATCGACTGCAAGGGAATGTGCGGAAAGGGGATGGAAGGTTACGCAAAACTGCTTGTGTCCTCTCGCTCACACACTGCGCAAGATATTCATTCCTCACAACCAGAAACGACTGAGGCAGACAACACCTACTCAGCAGCAAAGGATGTTTCGATTTTAGAATGCAAGACACGACAGGGACAACAGGCTTCGTCTCCTATAGTTGGGCCTACGAGCCACGAAACGCCAGGTATATTATGTTTACGTATGCCAGCACCGGCGCCTCCCACAATCCTTCACTATCTCCCGGAAACCCCCATTCCTACAACCCCTCCCGCTCGCTAGCCATAGCAACTGGCAGGCAGCGTATGAGGTGGGCGGTTTCAACCTAGATCTTGGTTTCTACTGCTGCGTTCAAGCAATCAAAGCAATTTGATCTTCTATGGTCACCACGACGCACCAAGTGACCTTTCCTTGTTGACTGAGTCACTTTGAATGAAATACCCAACGCTGGCATGAAAACAATACGAACAATCCACAATGGTTTTTCTGTTGTTAATGTTTCTGAATGTTAAACGGGGGACTTTTTAAAATACGATTAATTTAATTATTGCTTTTACATTACGCTAAGCTGCCTTCTGTGGTAATGGAAGTTGATCATATTTTCTACTGCTCTGCTTTATACATTTTTCAAACATCCTATACATAACGTTATGGCCATTTTAACAAACCTTTAATAAATGTATGTTCCCCCGAAGAATAATCACAATAGAAATATAATGTTTTTAAAAGAATTGTATAACAGCCACACCAATATTAATATTACATCATAGATCCAACAGATTTCTAAACGGAATCTCGATGGTTGGACACACAACCTGATATGTCCTAGGACCTGAAACTAGGTTAATGGTTGGCAAGCTTCCATCAAGACCTCTTGGCCATTGATAAAGTGTTTTTTTTTTTAAACTAATTCCGATCTAAAGGAGGCAGAATTTCATATGAAATGAACAGGAGACTGCCAAGATTTCCATCATAACTTTGAGCACCCATTACATATAAAATAAAAATTCTAGCGGTTTTGTCCTTTCTCAACATAATTTATATCGCATAAGAATAGTCAAGTTTCTGGGTAGTATCCACTTATGTCGTGTGCAGAAAGGTAGGTTGGAGCTGTTTATGTAATTTTAACTCGAGTATTTAGTAGCTTCATGACATTACAGTAAAAAAAAAAAAAAAAAATCTTACCCTACTTGATAACTTTGAGACGACCACACCATGTTATTGTGAAGAGTTTTATCGCCCATGGTCAGAGCAAAAGAAAAAACTGTTTTCACATACTAACAAAGAACAAACAATTTTCGAATTCTAGCAATAAATGTGCAACCAATGAATCCTGATGACTGCTGTGTTGGGGCCACCGCATTACCGAGCCTGTCTCATAGCGTGGGATTGGAAGTTACATAGAAAAATCTAAAATCATTGGTGAGATTATTGCCTATATCGAAAGGATTCAAACCCAGGTAGTATGAACCACATCCTAAAAATACTTGTTAAGATCTTTATTCTTATATCTAACATGGCTCTCTTTTTAAAAAAATCCATTTTAAAAAGAAGCTGTAATACATCGAAATTTCAACATCTTGAGCCTAACCTCATTATTTCATTGTTATAAGAACCACGCCAATGCGCTTGCAGTCCCAGGACTAATGAAGTATATAGATGAGTAGCCACTAAAATGTTCGCTACGAAACTAACCATAACAAATCTCAAACTACAACAAGCAAACAAATATCTTAACCCTGACTGTACCAGTTGCTTCGTTACAAGGACGCCGAAGTACCAAAATATCTCTACTGGACTAAAAATACAGCAGCACCAATCATGAGTTGATCTTTTCATTTACAAAAACTACACCACCACCCAAAGAAATAATTAATTTCATTATCCCGCGCATTTATCAATTAAAAAAGACAAATCACACTGAAGAGTCCCCTGAAGTTTATACGACTCTCTCTCTCTCTCTCTCTCTCAGAAAATTTAATTCAGACAGCTGCTCCTAAAAAGAGCAAATGCGAATGGACCTCATCAAGAGTTTCACGGATTAAATCTAATCTACGTTACTCAAAAGGACTAATCCAAGATCTGGCTCAACCATTTCCTTCGCTTTCATTTTTCTTTCTTGTCGTCCAAAAGGTTTTCGTAAGCTGCCTTTCAATTAAATATATATTTCAAGAAGAGTGCACATTAATAAATGAATGTAAACAACCAATCAATTCATAACTCTCTCTATCTCTGTCTCTCCGCAGCCTCATTATCTATATATATATATATATATATATATATATATATATATATATATATATATATATATAATGGGCTTTGTGATCTAACAATTTAATATTTTTCCAAAAAGGCCCATAAAATAAACAAGGAAATTTGAATAAAAACACTAAATTTTTCGGTCAGTACACGTTACTGTTAATATAGAGGCTTATTCATTCTTCTTTGATTCTTTTACAGCATATGGCATGTGTATACATATACATACATACATACATACACACACATATATATATATATATATATATATATATATATATATATATATATATATATATAAAACTCAAGTTATACGGTATAAAAAGACAAAAACGTTTAACAAACTAGAGATATACAAATGCACGCGCAGCACATACGAATATATATATTATTATATTATATATATATATATATATATATATATATATATATATATATATATAAAATTTTAATGGCCTACTGAATTAGAACTTCGTCCACACAACCTTTTTCTTTCAAGATAACAATACACTGAAAACTCGAATATAATTAGAAGTCAAGACGTGTTTCTCTTCGTTTACCAATAACCCTTTTAGACTAATTCTAACAATCTTTGCACAACTTGAAACCAATACGCTAACTGTTCTGTGAATCCGGCATCCAAAGCAATAACAGTTACCTTGACTTTACTTCTGAAACAACATGTTTCAATGAAATCACGCACGGCTACGAATTAACTGTTATTGTGTACCGAGTACGGTAGTTTGTATTAGAAAGAATGAGAGTCTAATATAGGATAATGAGAGAGAGAGAGAGAGGTGATCCAAATTCTAATTCAGTTACCATTATTTATCAGACGAAACGCCTTAGCACTGAAACCTTTCAAGGCCTGTTAACAAAGAAGTGGTACACTTCAGCCTCTAACGACCGACGAGGGACGGAAATTTCATCGACGGAAAAGACAAGTCAAAGCTGCCTAAAGATGAACTAAAGGGAAAAGGCGAAGTTCTATGCCGTCATCCAGCGATATCTATTGACGAATGTCATTCATATCGTGCCCCTCTGTTCTGGAAATAATGGGTCAATGGAGAGGTGGAAGCACTGCATCAGGTAAGAATGCCAATACTTCCGATATCGTCAATTCGTCAGAGAGAGAGAGAGAGAGAGAGAGAGAGAGAGAGAGAGAGAGAGAGAGAGAGAGAGAGAGAGAGAGAGAGAGAGAGAGAGAGAGAACTGAATATTCAGCGCTGAAAAGGAAATTGACAGTAAGAAAGTTTGAAAGATGTGACAGGAGGAAACATTCGTAGTTGCACTATGAATCAACTGTTGGGGAGGGTGGAAAGCAAGATGGAAGAGCAGGGTTGCAGCTAGGGGCCGAAGGCATGATGCGAACCTTAAGTAATGCCTACAGTGCACAGCATGAGGTGCACTGACGGCACTAACCCCCTACGAGAGAGAGACAGAGAGAGAGATAATTTCATAAATGTTAACTATATTTAACGATACCGAAAATTCGAACAATGTAATTGTAACTGAGTCCTCATAAAGAAAGATAATTTACAATGTCCTTTAACCATCCAAGAAATTAACAGCCAGTTTTTTTACAACATATATTAACAGCCAAAAACAAAGGCCCATAATGATTTTAACAAACATTTTGCCTTTATAATACATATTACATACTTATAAATGGGGAATCGATTAAATAATTTTAGTAAATACAAGTGACCTGTATGTCAACTTGAAAATCATGACAGAAGTTCCCACTGCCTGAGAGCAGCAACATGGCCCAGATGCCTTCCTACGCAAAACACAGGACTGAAAAGCAGCTGAAGCGAAATCATTAAATCAATAACCCATTGTCAGCGTCTCTGATGATCACGATATCAATGAGATGTTTGAAACGTGCCCATGACATTATAAGCGTTATCGAGTAGAAATGGGAAAGACTGCGAATAAGGGGAAATGCAAGATAAAATAAACCACGAAAAAGCAACTGTGGAAGAAACCTTTACAATCAGCTTCAACTCTCGGCAAGCATTGATCAATGATATGTTTTTTTAAAAGGACTGAAAAGGTCAGGAAAACCAATGGATCGCTTATCAAGCATTTCATTTACTTAAGAAAGTACGCGTACATTTATTAAAGATTTCACATATACACAAAAACACACACACACACACACACACACACACATATATATATATATATATATATATATATAGATATAATATATATATATATAATATATATATTTTCTTATATCAAGAAGTCACGTGCATCTACTGTGATTTTTTAAAGCATATATATATATATATATATAATATATATATATATATATATATATATATATATATATATGCTTAAAAAATCACAGTAGATGCACGTGACTTCTTGACATAAGAAAATAATACCACCAGAAAATTATAGGCAGAAATTCGTACCAAGTGCTTTCTTCCTTTAATGAGACATTGCCTCGACGATGTATCATTAAAGTGCGCGGTACGAATTTCTGCCTAATATTTTTCCTGTGGTATTCGCTTAATATAGAATACATATGCATGTATAAACTTTTTCATTAAAAAAACATAGTAACATGGTCTTCCCCGTATATATTCAGCTGTGACTTGGATGTCACCCTTCAGATACGTTTGATTCGAAATTTATTAAATGGCCATGTTGACCTTGGGCTAAATGGCACCGAATTTTCGCTTTACAAACTTAGAGAAAAAACCTGAACTCGAACTAAAAACTCGATGGTTAATTTTCCAACAGAGATTGCTTTACCTTGGAGTAGCATCTTCTATTGTTTACTTTTTATTCCCTTTTATTTACATTCATCTTTAGTGCAGAGAGTTAGACCTTTGATGTACTTCGGAGCAGCCTTGCCCATTTACCCTCATGTTACCCTTATATGAGATTATCTTGCATCCCTGCATTCATTGCTTTTACTTCGCTCAATTTTACCTAATCTCTACCAGCCCTTTTTCGTAGACAACTTCAACACAAACAATATATATATGATATATGTATAATATATATATATATATATATATATATATATATATATAAAACATAAACATACATACAAACACAAATACAAACATGTGTATGAATGTCTTCTAGTTGTATTTCACGAGCCTGCAAATCCAAAATTAAGGCGAAAACAATATACTTCGTGTCCAAGGCCGAGGAAGTAAAATCACCCGATATATGGGGTTTCCCATGTTTTGCTCTTTGGACTCTTCAAATTATATATTAACTAAAAGTAAAGGTAAATTATTATCTATTTGTAGTATAGTAATTGCAAAGGGAGTCACAAGAAAAAAGTCCGGAAATTAATAAACTACCTAAAAAAATCCGGCTTCAAAATACCTAACATCAAAGCATGAAGCACCTCGGACTGAACTGCGCTTAAAATTCACTTGATGGTATCATACCTTGTAGCACTAAATACTGACAGTTCCACATATGGAGTCACAAACAAAGCAAGCTCGCAATGCTAGAGAGAGTGGAGATATAAATGTCAAATGACGAAACCTAGTCTTAATTCTAATATTCCGAAACCTATTCATGATTCTAGTATTAAGAGCAAAGGCTGGCAAATGCGAGGAGGGACTTCACAGACATGGAGAGATTAGTTTACCAAATTTAGTAATGAAAAAAAATCGACTCCTTCAAAAGTATATTGTTCATGTACGAGCAGGGAACGCCAGCGGATTACAAGGAAAACAAACAATTTCAAGAGTAAGTTCTTGTTCTCTGCTGCCCATTCACAACATACTGAGAGAGAGAGAGAGAGAGAGAGAGAGAGAGAGAGAGAGAGAGAGAGAGAGAGAGAGAGAGAGAGAGAGAGATAAGCTGCAGGAAGCGGCTACAGTTATGATTTTGACCTTCAGAGACAAATCATAATTATCCTTTTGGTCAGCTCTAATGTAAGGATCATAATAGGCGTTTCACAAGTAAGGACAAACCCGGCACATACTGTTTTCATGGTTCAGATAACATAAACAATATCCGCCCACCAGCGACCAACCACTCTTGGGCAACCTTTCTATCGCCCTTTGTATAACATGCAGCACATAGTCTGCCCGTGGGCGTAATGGCTGCATTATAAAGCAAGACAACGATTATGGACTTTGAATCCTTATTATTATTATTATTATTATTATTATTATTATTATTATTATTATTATTATTCAGAAGATAAACCCCTGTTCGTATGTGGCCACTGACCTGGAATTCAAGCTTCCAAAGAATGTATCGACCTTCAAACTGACACATTTTTATGACACAGGTCAAATGCAAATGATTTTGATGTCATCAAAGAAGAAGTGTACTTCAGAAGGAATTCCCAAGACTAGAAACAAACTGGGAGGTCAATGCTGCAAACTGAATCTATTTCACCTGAACTGAAATACGTTTTCGATGGATACCCTACAACTGCAATTGGGAACATACAAGTTAGAGCTCTGCTGCCAATTCAGTCACCTTAGCTTAGCCTATTCGCCTATGGAATTCGAGGCATATGATACCACATGTTTTCCCATATCATACATGAAACCCGTCATGGTTTGCCAGCATCAAGCTGGTTACATCGATTTGTTTTCCAAACCATTTTTGACTGACGGTCTCCGCGTATCTTTGAAAGAGATTCTCTGTTAACTCAAATGATTTCTAATCGAATGAAATTTCCAAATGAAGACACTTATCAAACGGACAGGCCTTGAAAGGGAAAAAAAAGGGAAAAAATAATCTCTGACTCACAGCAGAAGGTTTACAGTCAATCGCGATTCCCGAGGGGGCCTGAATATACATATTCATGCAAAGGGTGATACAGTGATGTCTCCAGAAAACCTATACAATATACAACTGCAGTCTCCATGACTTTTGAAATCATGGGTTATCAAAACAATGAAAAATAACGAAGACTAAGTTATTTGAAAGGTAACTGATTGAGGACATTTCGCATAACTAGTTCTCATAGACAATTTAATCAAGTCATGACAAACACTTGGGTACAAAACTCTGGTTTCCTACCAAAACAAAATCATTCACTCAGCTGCCTAGGGACGCTGTTTCTCTCTTAAAAGGTTCCTCCTCCTCCTCCTAAGTACATAAAGCACTATACCTTTGGTGAACCTCCAGATTGTACGAAAGATTCCTAAAGAAATCTTCTGAATTTTGACAGCGGCCTTGAACATCGAAGACTTAAAAGTTTCATCTCTCATCCCCACTGACATTTCACAAGGATAAATATATCCTTTTACAAGACAAATAAAGCAAGTTAACTTTTATTCACCATAATACTAATATTAACAATTAATCAATCCTCCCATCCCTGCAATTCGGTTTGCTGAGTGCCTCAACTAGTCTACTAAAGTACTAGGTTATTATAATTATAATAATATTATTTTTATTATTATTCAGAAGATCGACTCTACATATATAGCATATGGAACAAGCCCACAGGGGTCACTGACTTGAAATTCAAGCCTCCAAAGAATATGGTGTTCATCAGGAAGAAGTAAGAGAAGGTAAAGGGAATCTCACTTATTTAAAAAGAAAAAAAATTAATACATACACAGAAATGTATTAAAATGAAAGGAGAATATGTAGCGTTAGGGTAGTAATGCACTGCGCCTTCGCTTGAACTTCCACTTGCATCTCCTCTGTGAGGCTGTTTCACAGTCCAACGGTGTGAGGAAAGTGAGGAATAAAGGACCTCTGTGACTGAGAAGTTCGACGTGACGAGGCACATCTACTGCATACGTACAGGAGACAGTCGCCTTATTCACATCCTACTTCCAGCGACCTGCCGAAACTTTCAGTGGAATTCATAACTGGCGGGCGACTAAAACTGAAAGGTAATAATTTCTTGCGATAACACTTACAGATGAATGCGCAACACATCCCCAAGATAATCTAGATATAATAAGAAGTAGCACTCTACGTCTTACATAAGTAGCTATAAAATGATCACCATTATATATTTTTTATTTACTTTTCCTGACTATTGTTTTCGTCGTTCACACTCCCACTGCAAATATTTCATTATTCTAAAACTCTACGAAGCTTGTTTGGTTACCTGTACCTTATAAATCGAACAATGACAACGGCGTGTCGGAATAACAATCAATAGCATAAATACATGTATAACTGAATCACGAAAATATGAAACGTGATGAATATTTAAATGTAGACAAAATCCACGAAGGAAAGAGAAACAATGGAGTTCTGCAAGGCCTTTCCACTTCTTGTCCTTTACTTAGCAGACTGAGTAAATATAAAAATAAGTTTACAAAGAAAGCTCGTATAAATGACATATGGGGATTACAAAGGTAAAAATATGTACCCGGAATCCAACAAAACTGAAGAATTAGACCTATCAAAAGAGGGTTACGAGGCTTTACAAAAAAAGATTATGCCCAACATGTATGCTTACATACATATAACAAACCACAAGTTAAGAGTCAATATCAGTTCATGGAAAGGCGAAAAGATGATTACAACAAATCCAACAATATTCAATTTGATAAAAGCTACAAATATCAATAAAATAAGTTAAAGTTACGTGTCCTAATAAGTTTACGTTAAAATAAATGATTTCACGGGAAGTCACAGGTATCGTTACGGCTCTACCTCAAATACTTAATTATAACTGAAAGTCAAATCAACATATTTAGTAACACTGATGCAAAAAAAAAATTAAAGATATATATAGTATACATATACACATATACATACATACATAAAACAAATAACAATATTTAATAAACTTATAGCTGAAAAAAATAAATAATTTTTTATGAGCTAGTTGCACATATCCAAAAAATAGTCTTAACTTTCGGAAATGAAGTTTCCAAACTTGCCTCGAAGTCCGTCATCGCAAGGAACGAGATTTTCATTTAGTACTTCAACCAAGCTAAAGATTTCTTGGGAAAATGACCATATTTTATAAAGAAACTTAACTATTTGTGGTGGAACAGGACTTACAAAACGTTAAAACCTCATGGAATGAAATATAACCCAACATATTTGCGCACGTTGTAAAACAACAAACAGACAACAAAAATCTGTTCTCTACGTTCCATTCTTCAAAATCCTGAATACTGAAACCTTTGCTGAAACCACTGGCCCATCCAGGCCATCAACGCCGGAAAAAGGCTAAAGGTTAATAGTAGGGAGAACTTCACAACCGTCTCCAATAATCCTAGAAGCCCCAATATTATCCCCTGGTGCCTCTTCATCACCCCCAAGAACGGTTGGCACTCATTTCTGTTCCCAGGGAACGTCATCAATCATTCAGAGGCCCCAAAAAACACAACTTAACTTTCCCAATCGCCTCTTACTCCTTATAATTAATCACCAACCAGGGGATTCATCGCCATGGCCAGCCAGATCGAGGATACCTGAGGGAAAGATTTCTTTTTTGTTCCTTTCCCCCAACCCCTTCTCCAAAACTTTCGTCACGGATTTGCTGGTACTATTTCGGAAACTCTCGCCTCCTGCTTCTTGGGGTTCTTCTTATCGCAACGAGACGCACCGTCTAGGGTCAACCTCCACCGGATGAAAAGCGAACCAGAACTGCTCCTTGAGTTCCTCGTTGGACCAGTGGTTTACGTGCTCGCTTACCGATTCGGCAGCCGAGAGTTCGACTCCACGCTCTGCCAACGTTGAATCAGAGGAATTTATTTCTGGAGATTAGAAATTCGTTTCTCGATGTAATGTGGTTCGGATCCCACAGTAAGTTGTAGGTTCAGTTGCTAGGTAACCAGTTGGTTCCTAGCCAAATAAAAATATCTAATCCTTGTCAATCAGCTCTGTGGTTTGGTTAAACTAAGATATACTTAACTGATCTGCTCCTTGAGTATCTTATCACATATGATAAAATTAGAAGTAACAAGAAAACAAAATACGCCGAAGTTTCTTCGGCGCAATCGAGTTTTCTGTACAGCGTATAATGCTGCATGAACCACGGCCCGGTGGTGGCCTGTCCTATAGTTCTGCCAGGCGCACGATCAAGGCTAACTTTAATCTTAAATAAAATCAAAACCACTGAGGGCAGAGGGCCGTCATTTGGAACGTTTGATGGAAAACACGAGGCTCAACAATGAACATTCGAAAAAAAATATCAAGCCTAAAGAAGGCAAGAGCTCCCTTTGACTTTATGAGGCGTGTGAGGAAAACCAAGAGAGACGAATCCGCTGCTACTCGCATGAAGAATAAAGCTTGTGGTTACAAGCCAATAAAGACCCATGACCAACATCCACGCGACTCTCTGCAGTTCATTTCACAAAACACATACTGGACAAATCATAAACTAAAGAAATACGTCACAGAGATGTTTAGCTACCTAATATAATACTTTATCAAACACCATCAATCTCAGTGTAAATACCATTTATTTAGGCACACACTGGAAATGGCCTAAGTATATAAAATGCGTCGATATACACATACTGAGGAGCAATGCAAAAAGCATTAATAAACATTTCGAATTAAGACTATATAAACTAATTCTAAATACATGTCTAAGATGAATAATACCTCATTTTCCACAAACGAAACGATATAGCGAAAATATCTTGAAATGACGCAACCTAAGAGGAATACAAACAGCTCTGTCGGAATGATGAAATACTCAATTTTGGTTACAATACAGAAATGGGAGTCGGCTTTACGTTCTCTACGGCGTCTAGGTCAAATAACAAGGCCATGATCTCCGCAATGCAGAATCTCCTCACAATAACAGAGTTGCACTTCTGCTTCCCATTCAGGAAAACAGAGCATCATTCCCAAAAAGAACACCCTCTCTCTTTCTTTCTCTTCAAAGAAATTCTTTCCGTGTCTCATTACAAAGACAAGAAGAAAACTAATAATAATATTATAATCATAATATACCAATTGAAATAACTTACATAGTCTAATCATGAGTTCAGACAAGAAGAGGAAGATAAAGATTCCTATTTCTTCCTATTACACGGAACAAGGAACAATGTCATTCTTTTATATATATATATATATATATATATATATATATATATATATATATATAGTATATATATATAATATATCTATATAAACACACACACACATATATATATATATATATATAGATATATATATATTGTCGGCGTCAATAACCTTGTCATTGCGAGCGGAGCCAGTAAAAACTAACATCAATCAATCTCATATACTGTCCAGTATATAAGCAATGAACGTGCAGTACCTTCGTCTGCGATTCCGTGGCAAGATATAGAGAATCAAGTCGCGGGAATAGGACGATATAAATGAACAGTAAATAAGCACTGCAAATTTCCCAGTGCCCTCAGAGTAAGTTTTCTAAAGGTTTTAAAACTAGATTTTCAAGCATACTCAAAAAAAGAAAAAAAATACAGCAATGATTTTAATAAGTGAATATATAACTGGAATTTGACGGCCCTCTGCCCTCAGTGGTTTTGATTTTATTTAAGATTAAAGTTAGCCTTGATCGTGCGCCTGGCAGAACTATAGGACAGGCCACCACCGGGCCGTGGCTCATGCAGCATTATACGCTGTACAGAAAACTCGATTGCGCCGAAGAAACTTCGGCGTATTTTGTTAAGTATGATTTCGTTTATAAGAAGTAGTATGTGGAAAACAAGATTTGTATTGTTAAAAGCACTTGGGGGTGAATGTAAAAAAAATTTTATTTCACAATATGTCCGTTCTTTTTTTTTTGGTAATTAATAATTTCATTTATGTAAATAGATTGTAATGTATATACAATATTATAAATTGTTAGAAAATGTAAACGTATATTTTCTCAATAAAATAAATTATAAAATATATTATATATATAATATATAATATATATATATATTATTATATATAACATATATACTATATATATATATATATATATATATATTATATATATATATATATATACTATATTATATGAATGAAAGAACGGTCCTGCGCACAGACGTGGGAGCGTCTGACGCCTTGTGGCTCTTTTTTATGGTTTAGTAACCTGTCATATCTTGGAAAATCATCTTTAGATTAGTTCCTTGACCTATCTTTAATCTTTTCCAAATATATTTTCAGGTTTAAATGGTTAGCAAGATGAGGTTTCTGGCAAACGACTATTATCTGTAGTGCTTTGATAATCGTCATGGGCACCACTGCTAAATGCCGGATATAAGTTGGCATTGATGGCTTCAGTGAAAGATAACCGCGAGGTGAATAAAATTTTTTTCTAGTTTAGGACAGACTGCATTCGTCAAGCATAGCAACGTAAAGTTTACGACGAAAGTGACCGGGATGAAGAACAAAGCGTTGGCCAAGTAAGGTAAGGGTAATCAATGCGAAATGAAGAGGATTTTTAAAGATTGGAGACTTTATGCGAATCTGGAAAGTGGCTTAGTTTGATGGAAAATCTGGTCATCGAACGAGTATGCTGTGCCCCGTGACTGGCGTTCTTTTAAATATAAAAACTGATTAAAGTAGGCAGGTACGTAACAGGCATCGGATTTGCAGTAGGTCTACGCGATTTACAGGGGTGGTGAGCGGAAGTTGGAATGGCTTTTGTGTTCGGATACCATACAGTTAACTGGGGCAGAGTCAAGTTACACTTCAACCCCAAGTTACATTTCAAGCTGGTGAAGAGCGAGGTGTTTTTGAAAGCCTGCTTAAAGTTAACGTTGGCAAAAGTGATTTAGGCGGTGCTGGTGCAGAAAATGAATGAAACTGGGAGCCATGCTTGTCAATTTGGAAAATGTTTATTTTACAGGTAGTTTGGAGGCAAATTCATAGACACTGTTTTGGAGTACATGTTACAATAGACAACTGAGCATGTACGACAGGACTGATGAGACAGCCGTTCTTCAAGAACACAATGGAACACAATGGAAGTTGTTCAGTCGAAATGTAATATATGCATTGTATAAATAAGCAAACGGAAAGGAAGAAATGTTGCCAGATACGAGGATACGAACGATGTGGTAATATTAACAGCCAATTTAAAAACATTTTCGTGTTGTAATGAGACTTGGCTATAATCAAATGGGTCAGCAGGTAAGAAGCCTGTAAGAATTTAATAAGCAACAATTAGTGGATAAACAGAAATCGAATAATGTTACAGCATAACGGCTGCAACATCCCTGAAGAGTTAGTGTACAGTAACGCAGTGGATGTACGTGGAATTCACCTGTTGCTGATGAAAAGGTTGCAAGAGCTTTCTGCTGTCGGGCCTCAAGGTTGGCTGAAATGTTACTCATAAAGGAAACCTCATTTTGGTTAGAAAGAGGAAAACAATACCCAATTACATGAAAGAACAATTTCAACAGTGAGGGCGCCATGGCAACGATGCACTTCGTTACAAAACGCTTTTTAGTTGCTGACCAGAGATGGCTTCATAGAACTGGATGATTCCCAATATAACTTGTCTAGCATTTTATACAGATTTAACTGGTTTCCTGATCACTACTTTATATGAGACTTTCAACCAAAATATGCATTCCTGTATATATATATATCTATATATATTATATATATATAGATATATATATATATACTATATATATATATATGTGTGTGTGTGTGTGTGTGTGTGTAGATATATCGTAAGGGATGTGACGTTCCCACGACATACAGGAAAATGCAATCTGCCAAAGGGAGGACGGAGCAGAGCGCTGCAGCACTCGATTCAGGTTTAGGTGGTCCGTGAACCACTTACGGCTTACCGCCTGCCAGTTTACCTAGGATCTACTGTGCTCATAAAAACAAGGAAAGTGAAACAAAGGAATACAAGATCCTTTGCCATTACGCTAAGAATAAAATGGCCATATACCCTGTTTATGTATATAGTTTTTAGTGCACTGTTATTTACGTGAAAGTTTATATATATATATATATATATATATCTATATATAGTATATATAATATATATATATATACACACACACATATATGCGTGTGTGTGTGTGTGCACGCACGTGCACAGTCAACAGAATTCCTGCAGTAAATGATAACCAATACTGATCATGAAAAAATAATAATAAAAACATTATATTTACGATAAACTTTGTCTATGCGACTATGAAACTGCTCTGTTTCGGAGTTTCCTTCTCCGACACATGACTCTTTAATCCTTAAAAGAAAAGAATCTTGAAAAGAAAATGCAATTAAGACAATCATGAAATTCTCTTTGGCTAAATATTGTTTAATGGACGCTGCTAACTCCCTGGAAGAGACCCTCTGACCTAGTTTCCCCTCGTATTTCCCGCAGTTGCTTGCGCCCTGCCCCTACAGTTCGTCCCTCTCGGAGTCAACACCTTATCATCAATAGCGTCGTCCTCCGCCTCCTACGTCCCTACACGACTTCGTGGCGCCATATGCCTTTAACCCCGCCCAATTCGCCGCTCCAAAAACTCGGGGAGGGAGGGAGGGAGGGGGGGTGGAAGGGCAGGGGGTGGAGACGCCGCCCGGGCCCACCTTCTCCTTTACCTCGGCGTTCTGTCGCCACCCCTTTAAAATCCGGGCGAGAGATGCCTGGCTTCCTACTCCAGATCCCTTCCCCCCCCCCCCACCCCAACCCCCAAAAGACTTTGGAAATTTCGGCCGAGGAGGAATTGTGCTCTAATTCTGCTTGGCCTTGAGGTCGTCCTCGGTACAGGGTGCAGCAGAAGCTGGGGCGAGCAAAACTTTATTCAAAAGTTTCAATGATGGAGGACGAGAGCCCTAAGCTCGTTGCAAAATGTATGACCAAGAACAATCGTCCCACCGCCTCAGTTCGATTTCAACACACAAAACTCCACCACAAACGCCTAGAATATCTTACCTTTTGGGAATGAGGCAACAATTCAAAAGAATCCAAAGAAAAACAACACATACTATAACCAAAGTAAGAAGACGTCAAAAAAACAGTGCCTCTCAGTGCACAGATTTTAGGAGATGTTTCTTAGAACACAGATTTTAAGAGACGGTAACTTTAAAATACACAGACAATACATGGTTACACATACACAGGTCACTGTGCTACATATATCTGTAAGCACAGACAGACAACATAAATAATAGATTAAATCGGAGTAAGATGATAATGTCACTCTGGTTTCACATCGCACAAAACAATTAAGTTATATATAGACATTTTACATGCGAGATTTATAGCATAGGCTATGTAATCATTCTACATACAAATACACACACACACACACAACCCTATCATGGCATATGCCTTATACGATCAGCATTCACTAACTTACCAATGGCTGAACGAAACGTCCATTTTTTATGGTCCTTTTGTCCAGCTCATGAATGTCAATAACAAAATATCTAACTTTGGAAGCCCAAAACACTGTGTAAGGGGAAGATGCGTTCATTGGAGAGTACACTATTGACATTTCCATGGCTGTTAAAAAAAAAATAATAATAAATACCCATGCCCAAGGCTACCAGGTGGAAAGAACTATCGACGGGATTTTCCTCCTCAGGAACACCAAAGGCGGCCGACGGAACCTTTCAGAACCTGCCACCTGTAAACTTGATGTAATCAACACGTCCTCAACAGACCCACTCAACCGAGGTCCTCTTCCTTCCAAAACACACGCAACACACAGCCATTATATTTTGTGCAACCTCATAACTGTTTTCGATTAATAGGTAACGGAACGTAAATTATCTCTCTCTCTCTCTCTCTCTCCTCTCTCTCTCTCTCTCTCTCTCTTCCATCTGTACCTTAATTAAACTACCCTCTCCTTCAACATACCGCCAAGAAAATCTCAACCCTAAAATATTCCAAGGGGTTAATTACATCCATCTAAAGGACTACCAATTAAGATCACCTGACACGTTATCCAGTATTTAAAAGCAAAACAGACACGTGCAGTGTGCGTGTTTGTGTGCATGTGAGAGAGAGAGAGAGAGAGAGAGAGAGAGAGAGAGAGAGATAATTTATCCAACGGTTTTTAAACATTTTTTTAATCCTCTATTTATGTTTATTCCATACATTTTCCATACATTCATCCAGTATCATGGCTCTTACAGAAGTTATAAACAGTGGCAATTTCTGTCCCTTCTAGGCAGCTTTCTCCTGGAGGCATGTTCCCGTTTTTTTTTAATAAATAAAAAAGTGAGAGCGCTCTTTATTTTTTTCTCTTACATTTTTTTTTACTGTCAATCTCTTCCACATTTAATAAAAAGAATACCCTCCATCCCGCCTCTCTCTCTCTCTCTCTCTCTCTCAGTCAATATGGAGACAAAATGTAATACATGAAATGAATTAAATTCAGATCTCCTTGGTAAGGCTGCCAGAAATACAGGCTGTATCAAAACACGATTAGTAGATATCCTTCAAAACAATGTAATATATAAGATACATGGGCATGATAAATAGCCATGTAACGTACAAAAATACGAACAATTTTATACAGATAAATAAACACAAGTTGTAACATAAATCTCCAATAGGTCACTACTGATAACAAAAGTAAAAGGAAGAACTTAATTGATATTCATGTAACCTTACACCAGTAGAACATTAGAAACATTTGTCTAATTAAGTATTTGTCACAGAATTATCAATAGATAAGGATTACAGTTTATACTTCTAATCTGTCACTGTAACTGGACCATAAGTCAAACCAACTGTTTGATTTCGGGCGAAATGATACCGAATCCACAGTCATAATCCAATTCCTCCGATGTTCAATACAACGCTCGCGTAGAGCGTCGACCTCTTCGTTGCCCGATTGAATAATGACAATAAATTGAAGTCCCATGAATCACCCAGGGTTATGAGTCATGTGTCATTAGAGGCCACTAGCCGACATGTGCGTGATATTTCAATGATCACACCACGGAATCAGTCTCAAGTATCCGCCTTATGTAGTCATTCCAGATGACGAAAGAACTTCACATTATCACGGACATTTGAAACAGAAAAGGCGAGGCGAGGCAACAGTGTCGAAATCCACACTATTCGGATGATATAACGGTCAGATCATCGTCGGCATATCATCTCGTAAGCGCCAATCCACTGTACAGTCGCCGAGAGATCACACACAGCACCAACCCAAAACAAAAACACAAAACACGCACTTTGGCCACCAGTCGAATTCAAACATGTTTCGCGTGATCGACAAGTTCGGGTCTCGGAAGAAGCGAAACGCTATCGAGTGATAGGTCTCTCTTTTGAGCGTCGAAGCGGCGAAAGAAAGGGATAAGGGAGAGAGGGAAGGAAGAAAGGAAGAAGCCTTGAAAGAGAAACGAGGTGGTTTAGGTCGACAGCGACCCTCAGCACACAGCCTCCCCCGCTAGACAGCCAACCGTCAGCCCACCACACACACTGAACTGAAGAGCCAACGGGACGCAACACCCAACGCTGCCTACCATCCCAATCCTCCTCCTCCTCCTCCTCCTCCTCCTCCTCCTCCTCCTCCTCCACCGCCTCTCCTCTTCACTTCTCCTCCTCCACCGCCTGCCTCCACCACCAACTCCTCCTACTATTGCTCCTCTACCAACTCTTCTTCCCTGGGTCCTTCATAAACTCTCCTCCTTCCCAGGCAGCACTCGTCGTTCCTCTAGGTGGACCCAAGACTCCTCGATCCTGTTAACAGCCAAATTAAGTGACTTGTGCTGCCCTTCAATACCCCCCATCGCCCCCCCCCCCCCCCCTCCCTCTTCAAGACTTCAATTGCAAACGAAAATCTGGCATCCCAATAATTCGGGTCTAATTATACGAAGGCACTTATCTAGAGGAGTTTGAACGATTTCTTTTCCATTACCACACTTTCTATTCTATATTCTTTTTTTCACGGCCATAAAAGAATGCTGAGGATTAATCAAATATGATCGAATGCAAAATCTACCTATTATTTCATTCAACATTAAATAGGCAACTGGTCTACCAAACCACATAACGTAGAAACTTATAATCCTTAACTCGACGACACGCATTATCACAAGAAAATAACAATAATAAAAGTAATAATTCTAAAAGTAACCCCGAGCAGACCAAAGTTTCTTCACTGGAAATGTTATATTAAAAACATCGAAGCTTAAAATATTCAGGGAGCTACCTTTTCCAAATCCCAGCCTCCACAGGAAGGTCAAATTCAATCAGCGAAAGGGAAGGGGAAGGGGAAGGGGAAGGGGAAGGGGAGGGGGGGTGGAGGAAGAGAGGAAATGCATGACCAGGTGACACTCAGGGCAACAAACCCAATGAATAAACCAAGGGTTCAATAACAGTGCGCCGCCAGCTGCCCGCCTCCCCCCACTCAATAATAAATGGAATGTACATCGGATGGATAACCTTTGGTCTTTAAGCGACCGACTGACCTCTTGAACCTCGTAATGGGTACAGAACGGAGCGTCAGTTCTGCAGCTATTACGCTCAACAGACAACAACAGAACACACTGATCTCAAATATATTGTCTTTTACGATCTCCTTGAACGGGAAAAAACTCCACGAGTGAAAATTATTGAGAAGCCAAGTAGTTCTGATGTGAGATTTGCCTCTGGTATCAGTGCCCGATTCCAAATGACTATTTTTCTCTGTGGCACTGACACCAAACTGCGAGATCTTCTCTTTCGGCACTGAAGTCAGCAATGGGAGTTTTTCCTCTGGTTCTTATATCAAGCAATAAGATCGTTTCTCGCGAGTACTGACACCTGGTAGTGGCTTTTTTCTATCTTGTGTTACTACCAACAAGAAGACTTTCCCCTCTAGTAATAATGCCTGTTTTTTTTTTTTATCTTGATCTTCTGATATAACTAGAGAGAGAGAGAGAGAGAGAGAGAGAGAGAGAGAGAGAGAGAGAGAATGGAGGACGGGGGGGGGGGGGGGGGGGGGGGGGGGGGGGGGGGGGGGGGGGGGGGGGGGGGGGGGGGGGGGGGGGGGGGGGGGGGGGGGGGGGGGGGGGGTGGGGGGGGGGGGGGGGGGGGGGGGGGGGGGGGGGGGGGGGGGGGGATGTACAGGCAGGAAAGAACAATAGCAAACTACTTATTCAAACTGCTGCATGAAAACTATGAAAAGCGCTACAGAGATAAAATGGATTAAGTGAATCCTCCACCTGGGGCGGACGCGGTTATGTTTCGACTTGTCTATAAATACGTATGCGAGTAAATGCAATTCGCTAATATACCGCAAGTACACAACAATAAACAAAAAACTGCTGAAAACAGAAGACGTTCTAACCACTAACGGCCATTTATTGATCTCTTCTGCCGAAATGATCAGTAAATAAAAGTTAGTTCTGAAGAATTCCATAAATTTTATGAATTATTTCAAAATCTCTAATTAGTTTTACACTATATAAATTAAGTTTTGAGCACGCGAACTGTAGGCGTAATACACTGTAGAATTATGCATCTTTGTAATCATGAATGTAATTAGACATCCAAATGCTATTTGTGCTTATGAAACAACAAAGTGCAAGCAAAAGATATTAAATTGAAAAAGACAAAAAAATTTAGATATGACTCAAGTGTAACCAGCAAACGGGGGGAGAGGAAAGTTCAAGAGCAAAAAGAGAGGAGGTAAAGAGGGGCACTGCAGGGATAATGCCATATGGATAGCATTAAACCCTCTCTCTCTCTCTCTCTCTCTCTCTCTCTCTCTCTCTCTCTCTCTCTCTCTCCCCTCTTTTTTTCTCGCTTCCCTCCGTAGACATCAACAAAAACATTAAATTCGCCCCTTTCTTCGAAACCCTGATCTTCCACCCGCGCATCATTTTCGGCGCCCTTCTCTTCTCTCTGGTTCTCTAAAAGCTTTACGGAAGCGAGCTCCGCCACAGCTAACAAAAGGGGGGAAAAGGGGGGGGGGGGGCGTTACTGAGTGTAGAGGGAAGGAGACTTTCCTCTAAAGCCCTGTGAGAGGGCGACAAAATTCTCTCTCTCTCTCTCTCTCTCTCTCTCTCTCTCTCTCTTGTTTCAGCTTGTTGGAAGCGGACTTAGGCTTATGGTTTAATGCTTCCTTACTTCTCGTTCTTCGTTCTGACACCGGATTCCAGGAAAAGCCTTTGACGTTCTCTGAAGATTCTATGGAGCGGTTCATTTTTGGTTTTCAAGAATGCTCTCGTATTTGCGTTGTTTACTTTTTTTTCATTTTACCGGAATCCTTATTGAGTGATTTTTTACTTTTTTCATTTTACCAGAATCCTTATTGCGTTTTTTTTAACTCTTTTTACCGGAATCCTTGCTGCGCTTTTTACTGTTTTCTCATTTCACCAGAATCCTGATTGCGTTTTTTACTTTTATCTCATTTTACCAGAATCCTTATTGAGTTTTTTATTTTTTCCCATTTTACCAGAATCCTTATTGCGTTCTTTGCTTTTTTCTCATTTTACCAGAATCCTTATTGCGTTTTTTGCTTTTTTCTCATTTTACCAGAATCCTTATCACTATCTCACTATCTGTTCCGTTATTCAACAGTGTAAGGGGAAATTTTCTCCTTCACATGTTGGTAATGTTAGCCCTGGGTCACGGAAAGCAACATGAAGTACGAGTTCAAGATTCAGTTACTTTCTATATTAAAACAAAACACAAGGGAGCATTTGAAACATGTTTCATATTTCCCCAAATGTCAATAACTTACCCTCTCATTATTACTCGTTCTCCAATACAGTTAAATTTTGTATTCACAATTGTGTTATACAATCATTTATGTGCTTCACGATATATTTTAGGTAACGATCGTGGCGTCCATTTTCTTAGCTAACCCAGAGTTAACTTTCCTTCTATATCATTATTGCACATGAACTAGGTTCCGAAATATGAAAGTTATTTTTTTTATATGTTTCCAAAATAACTTCGTACCTTTGTTGCATATGAAATCGGTTCCTTCACACTTTCACTATTTTTTTTTTTTGGGGGGGGATGGATTACCTCTAGTAACGTTCTGCCTAATAATTCCCTGTTACGTATGGATTCTGTGGATGTCTACAATAGTGACATTTTAGGAAGCAGGTCCCGTGCCTTGATAAATTGTTGCCATAAAAATATGGATAGTTACTGAAACTCGCAAAATACATTAATTTCAGATGGATTTCATACACCCAAGACGACAATTAATGGAAAATTCAGACGGAAGAATCCCATAAATGTGCTAATTATTCGGTCTATTAATAGCATATCTATGATAGGGTGAAAATACAGAAGTACAAGCATGGAGCAACAGGTGGGCAGGAAAAAAAAATGATGTTGAGACAACACACAGAATGTTACATGACAGTTGACATGATGGAAATCTTCATAAAAGAACTGATGAGTACAGAATACAAAGGCTTTTGAACAGGAGGGCTTGCTCACAGCAGAGTTCACAGCAAATGGCTGAAATCGTCCATGACGGTAGCACAGGACTCGACGGAAGACCATGGTAACGAAAACAAGGATAGTCAGCTGTACGTGACTGCACAAACTTAACGGAAATTCATGGATTGCCTTCTAAACACTTAAAACTTGACTTTTCAAGATTAAAAGCCTTGGTGACGAAAAAGAAATAGCTCTAGGCATCTTTGGAAAAATTAGTAATAGAGACATAAAGGATAAGCATTCTAAAATTTCCGGATATCAATAACAAAATGATAACTGAGAATGTTTCAAATACTGGCTAAATGAAAACAAAAGTAACTAAGTCGACTGTATTAAGGGTAACAATAACTGATAACGATCAACATATTTGGATGAAATGGTAATTTTAACCTAATAAAACAAATGTTAATAAACAGATACAAGGCATTACAACAATGGTAAGGTCTGGATTAATGGATCACTGAAAATAAAGGATAAAATCCCGAAACGAAAGAGCTTCAAAGCGCATATGAATGAATGCAAATAATCTATGAACATATCCTGGTTCCTTCAGTGGTCACTATACAAGTAAACTGACATCCTATTGGAACCCCAAAGCCCTGAAATAAAATCGAATTCAGAAAGCAATTCTTATATGTGATTTCTGATGCTCGGCAGTTCCTCTTTCATAACAAAATTACAAGGTGAAAAATATTTTCCTCGACAAAATAAACATTTTTCTGTAATGAAATAAAAAACTTTCTTTAATGAAATAAACAAAAGAATGCAGTCATGATAACTGAGAGAACAAATGAGAATCACCGAAACTAATGTACTAACTCCGATGTTCTAATCATCTTCATTCGCATTCCCTGAAGAAACGGGGGTGGAATACGAACTTTCTACTGAGAAATGTACCCAAGTTTTGCAGTATAATTTCAATAATAATTGAACTACTGGGTACCTGGAACTTCCTTGGCCCAGAATTCAATTCGATAAAAAAAAAAAAAAAAAAAAAAAAAAAAAACTCGATTTAGTTGTTTCGTTGGATGATACTGGAATTCCCAATTTTTGCCAAAGGCAGAGCGCTGGGACATATGAGGTCATTCAGCGCTGAAAGGGAAATTGGCAGTAAAAAGGTCTGAAAGGTGAAACAAGAGGAAAACCTCGCAGTTGCACAATGAAACCGCCGTTAGGAGAGGATGAAAAGTAAGATGGAAGACAGAGAACATGAATGGAGGCAAAGTAAAAAGAAAGGGGTTGCAACTAGGAACCGAAAGGACGCTGCAAAGACCCTTGAGTAATGTATACAGTGCACCACGTGGGTTTTTTCTTTCTTGCAGATGTGTTAATGTTATTGCAGGTTAAATTCCCAAGAAGAATAAAATGGTGTAGTGAAGTTACAATACTCGAGAATGTTTTGCTTTACCGATGACCCCGAGTACAACTGGATACCCCTACTGTATCGGACCAGTCGCACCAGGTGGCTCAGAGGGTATCAAATGAAACTTGGAATATTCTCACGGTACAGGTCTACCTTCATAGTGACCCTGTCAACCACACGATGTTCACATCGCCCTCTTCACTTCATAGTTTGTTGTTTAGTTATTATCATTATCTTCCATTAACTATCCTTTAAATAAAAGAAATTCAATTTCGTGTAAGATAAAGTAATTAACTGACATGCTTCTTATATTCGTTTCACGAGTCGGATCTAACAATGTCATGTTCTGGTCAACTACGTTTTAATGCTGTATGAGTGAACTGCCTTACATTGTTCCGTTTCCGGGAACGACGAACAAATACGTCATCATACCTTTCGTTTCATTTATCACTTTATTACTTCTAATGAAAAAATCAACAAAACTGATTTTTTGCTCTCTCTGTCGTTTGATATTCTAAAAACCTCTCTGAGTTCAGAGCTGTTAATCTATCTGTCTATAGCAAGCGTACATTATGCTCGACAAAATACATATACTTAAATAAACGCCTAAACTCACAAAACTTGGAGTAAATCTATTCAACTTGAGGGTGTCAGTAATGGACTAAGACCCAGTCAAAACAATCCAAGAGCCTCTATCTCGCCTTTAACGAGGGAGAAACAATAGAAGTAAGTCATTTTGCCTTCTCCTTTAATAGATTGTAATGATGTAATGAAAAGTGAAAAGAGAGCAACAATGAATTACAGGTAAATTAAATGAGAGGAAAGCAAAAATTGACTCAATAGGGGACTTGATTACTGAAACTACAGTACAACGCCGCTCTACACGGAATTACGCGCCATCGAGAATATTATGAAGCACCAGATAATGTGGTAAAATTACATTAACTTTCCCCATAAAGGCACCTACATGCGACATTCATTTCTCGTTAAAAGCAAGGGAGCTGTAGCGACAGGTAATAAAATACCCACACAAGGTTTTGTAGTAAAAACGAACTCCCCACTGCTACTAATGAAGACGCTTTCATTCTAATAATTACCATTTTGTTGATTCATCATCCTCGTAGCTGTTTAGGATAAAAGGGAGACTGCTCGTTACGTCACAAAAGGTTTCTCGTAACGATCTTCAACGACCTCTTTCATCACAGTGCGGAATCACTATTTGATCAATTAATACTAATTAGTCGGAGCACTGTTCAGTAGTTTTTGCTATTAGAATTAATCATACTTCTCGGTGCATTAGACAGAAGTCCGTCCGAGCCAATGATTATGGGCCAACCACTAAAATTCGACAAGGGAATGATTAAGACCCACGGAAACTTAGTTACTGTTTTGTAAACAACCCTTTTTATTGCATTACATCAGAAAGAGTAAGAGCTCAAGCCTGGGCATCTTAATTCTCTCTCTCTCTCTCTCTCTCTCTCTCTCTCTCTCTCTCTCTCTCTCTCTCTCTCTCTCAACATTTACATTACCTAACATAATCTACCATAATATATTTATATTCTGCGTGTTTTTATAACGTGGTATGCAGTGGCCAGGAACATACCATTTCTTTAATTTTAGAAGCCAAATTTTCGGGTCTTGTCACTTACTAATTTTCGATTTTGCTGTACTTCTCATTTACACCACCAACATACGTATATGTGATAGACCGACTGATTTACAAGTGTATCATAATTGTGTCTGAGAGAGAGAGAGAGAGAGAGAGAGAGAGAGAGAGAGAGAGAGAGAGAGAGAGAGAGAGAGAGAGAGAGAGATTTAGGCCAAACGACAAATGCTGGGACCTATGAGGTCATTCAGCGCTTGAAGAAAAATCGAGATTAGGAGCTTTATAAGCCGAAACATTGTTAGAAGAGGGTAGATAGATAGTAAGTTGGAAGAAAGAATGTGAAAGGGGGCACAGTAAAAGGAATGAAAGCGGTTGCAGCTAGGGGTAGAAGGGACGCTGCAAATAACCTTAAGTAATGCCTAGAGCGCACCGCGTGAGGTGCACTGGCAGTACTACCCCCCTAAAAGAGAGAGAGAGAGAGAGAGAGAGAGCCTGTCTCTAGTACTAAAGCGGTTTACATAAAAAACGGCAAACAAAGGTTAATGAATATATACAAAAAGTATCATACAAAAGAAAATTAAAATACACATAAAGCAGCAAACAAAAGCAAATGAATATTCAAATGCACTGGAAGGAGCATAAAAAGGCAAACGAAACATCTAACGCCGCGAATAACTTTCAACGATTACCATCCGGCCGCAGTAGGCGTCCATCACCCAAAGACAGTTCAGCCACAGGCAACGCAAACAGGAACGCTACCTGCCTGGGAAAATGGCTGCGATACCACCTTGCGCGTTTTGCTTGTGGTCTCAGGAATTATGATAACGGCTTTTTACTTTTCACTCTGGCCAGAGAGAGAGAGAGAGAGAGAGAGAGAGAGGAGAGAGAGAGAGAGAAACGACTGCGCTATCGATATTTTCTAGATAACTTACTGAAAATAGCATCGTCATTCCAAAATCTGCTCCTCTCCCCCAGAGCAAAACAACACGATTCACATGAAGGTCTTTCGCACTGAAATATGAAAAGTATTGAACCTTCCTCCTCATTCTCGATGCTACTGGTTAGTTTTCTTTCAAAACATATCGAGGTATTTCTTTCAACCCCAACAATACTCAAAATACGAGTGTTAAATGTATCAAAACACTCGTGCTCTAATTCTTCTGCTGTTAAATAAAAAATTAAGAGAGATTTTAACATAGACTAAATCATTATATACGGTACTGCAAATACTCAAAAACAAAAAGCTTCAGTGTTTAGAAATCTAAATAATTAGGAATCAAGCTTAATTTTTCCTGATATATTCGTATATTACATAAAGAACACACACTTTCACTATCCTTGGCATATGAAAATTCATAACTAGTACAGTTGGCTTCATGATTTTCGGTAAACATCACAAAGATGAAAGGACATCTGCAATGACGCAATTCAGCAGATATTATCAATCAGTCAAGCCAACGAGAATCGCTGACACTGCTGCCTATGGAACAAAGTCGCTAAATAAGAATAAGTAAACTCATGGCAAAAGGCACGCTTAGCAAAATAAAGTAATATTAGTTTTATTATTCAGAAAATAAAACCTATTCATATGGAACAAACCCACAGACTCCACTGACTTGAAATTCAAGCTTTCAGAGAATATGGTGTTCATTAGTTAGACGTAAGACGAGGTAAAGGGGAAATACAGAAAAAAAGAGATCTCGCTTATTAAAAAAGAAAATATGAATTAATAAATTAACAGATAGATAAAAACGTATTAAAATGTACGGAGAACATTATTAGGGCCGTTCATGTAACCACGCTGCGGAACTGTGATGTCAATACGCATTTGTATCTAGTGGGTTTTTGCCCTGACACCACCACACCACCACCACTGGCAAAAGTCAACTAACCAATGCCTGGGCCTGCCAAGAATGACAAAACTCCCTTTTGGAAGCACGTCGTAAAACGCCAAGGCAAACAAGCAGCAAGCAAACCAGAGCGCTTTGCACTATGCATGTGGGTACAGTATTTGCTCAACTGCAGGAGATAACCACGAAGCGCGCTTCCCTCCTCCCCCAGCATCTTACGTCGTCTGGGCTTTTATGGCAGTCTTCAATGCTTCATTCGGGGCCTTCGAAATATCTCCAATGTCTATTGTGTCTCGTACTGTTCTCTACACTTCTAGTCAGAGACTTTCGCTGCAGGTGGATTCAAAGTCTGCTCGCATTACAGTGGTGATTAGTTCTCTTCACTGGGTGATCTCTCTCTCTCTCTCTCTCTCTCTCTCTCTCTCTCTCTCTCTCTCTCTCTCTGTTTGTCTGTCTGTCTGTCTGTCTCTCTTTTGAAACTGTCAAAATTTTAAAGGATTCGTTTTACAACATCCAAATCTGCAGGATGGATCGTCCTTGAAATCCTTAATTACGTTAAAATATAGAAACTGACCGAAAAAACGATTAAATTTTGCATTTTAATGTCTAGACCTGGAAAACACGACTGTGATGATATCTAGAAATAAGAATGTGGAAAATACGTTTACAAAATCGCTTATGGGGGAAAATGCATTGCACAAAAAAGCAAACATTTTACTAGTTCATCTTATTCGGGATTAAATGCTACGGGAGATTTTTGGCAGTGGAAGGCATAACACGAGAACCTTATTTGAAAATGTGCCTCTGCCCGAATTCCTTCCATGGAAAAGGACACAGGGGTGCAAGATTATGGGAGCTCTGGGTTTTATTTACAGATTTGTAGCAAGGTATTGTTCCTGAATAGTTAAGACAGGGAATCTGCACGAAATCTACTCGGTTCGAGCATTACGCAATAGGAACAATTCTTTAAGTGCCGCGTCTCATGTTTCATCTTAGTGAAATAAAATGGAATTGAATCATGAACGTCACACTACAAAGTCAAGCACCTGGCCACTTGAAAAAATTAGCGGTTTAAAGCGAATAGGAATATCTATCAGGGTTAAAATTCATGCAAAAACAAAAAATTACGGAAATAATTAAAATATGATTTGTTTTAACATATGAGAACAAATGACAATACTGACCACCTATATAGAGTATTGCAAATACTTAAAAACAGAAAGCGTTACTCACAGAGAGTTTCGGTGTTTAGAAATCTAAATAATTAGGAATCAAGTTAAATTTTCCCTGATATACTCGTATAAATCATAAAGAACACAAATTACTCATTGAGACCTGTTTCCCGTCTCCATTTCATAATAAATACTTAAAGGCGACACGCGCAACTTTAATACTCAGTCTAGTTCTACTGTTATCTGAAACAACGAGATGATAATAGTAGTGTTACGTCCAAATTCAAGAGGCTTCCGACGCTGAAAAAGTCAAGTTACCTACAAATGTCAATGTTTTCATATACTCGTATGTGTGTCTTCAAAGGCATCCTTCTCACACACAAGCGTACGTATTCCATTTAAAAAGTTGACATAGTTATTATACAGCAATAGGTTTTCGAGTGTGGCTTTTGAAAGCTTTTCAGAAACTCTCATTTTCATAGGCAGGTCTAATTCCAAAACACTAAGTTTTTTTATGAGTACCTCTAATTAAAAGTAATAATATAACAGCACATTGAATAGTTTACCTAATTAACGTACTGATATGGCTGGCATGAGAATCCAGTAAGTTAAGTCAAAACAAGTAACGTTCAGAGTTCCAGTTAGTAATGCAAAATATATTCAGACTATGAAATTCAGGCCGAAGGCCAAGCGCTGGGACCTATGATGTCAATCAGCAATGAAAGGAAAATTGAGTAAAAAGCTGCCAAGGTGTAACAGGAAGAAAACCTCGCAGTTGCAATATGAAACAATTGTCAGAAGGGTGCGAGAAGCAAGATGGAAGAAAGAGAATATGAACGGAGGTACAGTAAAAGAAATGAAAGGGGTTGCAGCTAAGGGCCGAAGGGACGCTGCAAGAACAGAACCTTAAATAATGCCCGCAGTGCACCGCACGTGAGACGCACTGACGGCGCTACCTCATTATGGGGCAATTAGTAATTCATCTTATGGTCCTCTCGTCTCTACTAAGCATCAGTATTTGTCATCTGTTTAGTTGCTAGAAGTCACTCCTCCATGTGATCATACAAGATCCCGTATTCATACACTTTCATTATTCCTTTTCTATGTTTACAAG